>NW_027259422.1:0-31715 GCF_045791955.1 Oncorhynchus clarkii lewisi
CAGAGACTGGCGGATTAATACTTTTCTGTGGTTGATCATTGTTTATTGCAAGCATCCTTAACCTTAGCAGCGAAAGGGTGCTTGGCAAGGAACAGGTTAAGGACTACACCAAGCCTAGCGAGTACACAGGTAAGTCAAGTAAGAGAATGAACATTTACATCAGTTGCATTAATTACATCCCATTAACACTTCTCTGCTTTTTATTTTTTTTATTTCATAGGGGAACTCCTCGGAGTGGAGTACCTGTACTCGCAGACTGGCAGAGTGCTGCAGGATGTCAGCGGGGACCCTGACCTTCCGGAAGAGGCAGCCGCTGTCGAGCAGCTCGAGGAGGACGAGGGCTTTCAGGAGGAGGATGTAGACCAGACAGTCCACATCCCTCATGTCCCTCCCTCGTATGAGCGCCCCGTCCTCCAGCTCGGCGGCACCTCTGTCAGGGGAACCCGCTGACGCACCCAGGTCTGGGCCATCCAGTCCCACCGCCCCTGAAGACGGAAGCTCTCCTGAGGCCCCTGGTCGACACAGTTCTCCTCACCCTGACCACTCCTCTGATTCAGAGGTAATTATACTTGACCTTTTGTGTTGGTAAAAAAAATACATGCTATTGCAACAATTCAGAGACTGGCGGATTAATACTTTTCTGTGGTTGATCATTGTTTATTGCAAGCAGAGCAGTTCCTACAACTTCCACAATGTTAACGTCATTTTCGTTGACAAAAATCCTTTTGTAATGACAAATCATTACACAAAGGATTTGATGTTTTTGTCAACGAAAATGACGTTATTGGAGACATCATGCGGTTATATATTGCAACAATTCAGAGACTGGCGGATTAATACTTTTCTGTGGTTGATCATTGTTTATTGCAAGCATCCTTAACCTTAGCAGCGAAAGGGTGCTTGGCAAGGAACAGGTTAAGGACTACACCAAGCCTAGCGAGTACACAGGTAAGTCAAGTAAGAGAATGAACATTTACATCAGTTGCATTAATTACATCCCATTAACACTTCTCTACTCTGCTTTTTATTTTTTTTATTTCATAGGGGAACTCCTCGGAGTGGAGTACCTGTACTCGCAGACTGGCAGAGTGCTGCAGGATGTCAGCGGGGACCCTGACCTTCCGGAAGAGGCAGCCGCTGTCGAGCAGCTCGACGAGGAGGACGAGGGCTTTCAGGAGGAGGATGTAGACCAGACAGTCCACATCCCTCATGTCCCTCGTATGAGCGCCCCGTCCTCCAGCTCGGCGGCACCTCTGTCAGGGGAACCCGCTGACGCACCCAGGTCTGGGCCATCCAGTCCCACCGCCCCTGAAGACGGAAGCTCTCCTGAGGCCCCTGGTCGACACAGTTCTCCTCACCCTGACCACTCCTCTGATTCAGAGGTAATTATACTTGACCTTTTGTGTTGGTAAAAAAAATACATGCTATTGCAACAATTCAGAGACTGGCGGATTAATACTTTTCTGTGGTTGATCATTGTTTATTGCAAGCATCCTTAACCTTAGCAGCGAAAGGGTGCTTGGCAAGGAACAGGTTAAGGACTACACCAAGCCTAGCGAGTACACAGGTAAGTCAAGTAAGAGAATGAACATTTACATCAGTTGCATTAATTACATCCCATTAACACTTCTCTGCTTTTTATTTTTTTTATTTCATAGGGGAACTCCTCGGAGTGGAGTACCTGTACTCGCAGACTGGCAGAGTGCTGCAGGATGTCAGCGGGGACCCTGACCTTCCGGAAGAGGCAGCCGCTGTCGAGCAGCTCGACGAGGAGGACGAGGGCTTTCAGGAGGAGGATGTAGACCAGACAGTCCACATCCCTCATGTCCCTCGTATGAGCGCCCCGTCCTCCAGCTCGGCGGCACCTCTGTCAGGGGAACCCGCTGACGCACCCAGGTCTGGGCCATCCAGTCCCACCGCCCCTGAAGACGGAAGCTCTCCTGAGGCCCCTGGTCGACACAGTTCTCCTCACCCTGACCACTCCTCTGATTCAGAGGTAATTATACTTGACCTTTTGTGTTGGTAAAAAAAAGACATGCTATTGCAACAATTCAGAGACTGGCGGATTAATACTTTTCTGTGGTTGATCATTGTTTATTGCAAGCAAAAATATATAACCGTGAGCTTGCAGTTCCTACAACTTCCACACGATGTCGCCAATAACGTCATTTTCGTTGACAAAAATCCTTTGTGTAATGACAAATCATTACACAAAGGATTTGATGTTTTTGTCAACGAAAATGACGTTATTGGCGACATCGTGTGGAAGTTGTAGGAACTGCAAGCTCACGGTTATATATTTTTGCTTGCAATAAACAATTCAGAGACTGGCGGATTAATACTTTTCTGTGGTTGATCATTGTTTATTGCAAGCATCCTTAACCTTAGCAGCGAAAGGGTGCTTGGCAAGGAACAGGTTAAGGACTACACCAAGCCTAGCGAGTACACAGGTAAGTCAAGTAAGAGAATGAACATTTACATCAGTTGCATTAATTACATCCCATTAACACTTCTCTACTCTGCTTTTTATTTTTTTTATTTCATAGGGGAACTCCTCGGAGTGGAGTACCTGTACTCGCAGACTGGCAGAGTGCTGCAGGATGTCAGCGGGGACCCTGACCTTCCGGAAGAGGCAGCCGCTGTCGAGCAGCTCGACGAGGAGGACGAGGGCTTTCAGGAGGAGGATGTAGACCAGACAGTCCACATCCCTCATGTCCCTCCCCTCGTATGAGCGCCCCGTCCTCCAGCTCGGCGGCACCTCTGTCAGGGGAACCCGCTGACGCACCCAGGTCTGGGCCATCCAGTCCCACCGCCCCTGAAGACGGAAGCTCTCCTGAGGCCCCTGGTCGACACAGTTCTCCTCACCCTGACCACTCCTCTGATTCAGAGGTAATTATACTTGACCTTTTGTGTTGGTAAAAAAAATACATGCTATTGCAACAATTCAGAGACTAGCGGATTAATACTTTTCTGTGGTTGATCATTGTTTATTGCAAGCATCCTTAACCTTAGCAGCGAAAGGGTGCTTGGCAAGGAACAGGTTAAGGACTACACCAAGCCTAGTGAGTACACAGGTAAGTCAAGTAAGAGAATGAACATTTACATCAGTTGCATTAATTACATCCCATTAACACTTCTCTACTCTGCTTTTTATTTTTTTTATTTCATAGGGGAACTCCTCGGAGTGGAGTACCTGTACTCGCAGACTGGCAGAGTGCTGCAGGATGTCAGCGGGGACCCTGACCTTCCGGAAGAGGCAGCCGCTGTCGAGCAGCTCGACGAGGAGGACGAGGGCTTTCAGGAGGAGGATGTAGACCAGACAGTCCACATCCCTCATGTCCCTCGTATGAGCGCCCCGTCCTCCAGCTCGGCGGCACCTCTGTCAGGGGAACCCGCTGACGCACCCAGGTCTGGGCCATCCAGTCCCACCGCCCCTGAAGACGGAAGCTCTCCTGAGGCCCCTGGTCGACACAGTTCTCCTCACCCTGACCACTCCTCTGATTCAGAGGTAATTAATTATACTTGACCTTTTGTGTTGGTAAAAAAAATACATGCTATTGCAACAATTCAGAGACTGGCGGATTAATACTTTTCTGTGGTTGATCATTGTTTATTGCAAGCATCCTTAACCTTAGCAGCGAAAGGGTGCTTGGCAAGGAACAGGTTAAGGACTACACCAAGCCTAGTGAGTACACAGGTAAGTCAAGTAAGAGAATGAACATTTACATCAGTTGCATTAATTACATCCCATTAACACTTCTCTGCTTTTTATTTTTTTTATTTCATAGGGGAACTCCTCGGAGTGGAGTACCTGTACTCGCAGACTGGCAGAGTGCTGCAGGATGTCAGCGGGGACCCTGACCTTCCGGAAGAGGCAGCCGCTGTCGAGCAGCTCGACGAGGAGGACGAGGGCTTTCAGGAGGAGGATGTAGACCAGACAGTCCACATCCCTCATGTCCCTCGTATGAGCGCCCCGTCCTCCAGCTCGGCGGCACCTCTGTCAGGGGAACCCGCTGACGCACCCAGGTCTGGGCCATCCAGTCCCACCGCCCCTGAAGACGGAAGCTCTCCTGAGGCCCCTGGTCGACACAGTTCTCCTCACCCTGACCACTCCTCTGATTCAGAGGTAATTATACTTGACCTTTTGTGTTGGTAAAAAAAATACATGCTATTGCAACAATTCAGAGACTGGCGGATTAATACTTTTCTGTGGTTGATCATTGTTTATTGCAAGCAAAAATATATAACCTTGAGCTTGCAGTTCCTACAACTTCCACACGATGTCGCCAATAACGTCATTTTCGTTGACAAAAATCCTTTGTGTAATGACAAATCATTACACAAAGGATTTGATGTTTTTGTCAACGAAAATGACGTTATTGGCGACATCGTGTGGAAGTTGTAGGAACTGCAAGCTCACGGTTATATATTTTTGCTTGCAATAAACAATTCAGAGACTGGCGGATTAATACTTTTCTGTGGTTGATCATTGTTTATTGCAAGCATCCTTAACCTTAGCAGCGAAAGGGTGCTTGGCAAGGAACAGGTTAAGGACTACACCAAGCCTAGCGAGTACACAGGTAAGTCAAGTAAGAGAATGAACATTTACATCAGTTGCATTAATAACATCCCATTAACACTTCTCTGCTTTTTATTTTTTTTATTTCATAGGGGAACTCCTCGGAGTGGAGTACCTGTACTCGCAGACTGGCAGAGTGCTGCAGGATGTCAGCGGGGACCCTGACCTTCCGGAAGAGGCAGCCGCTGTCGAGCAGCTCGACGAGGAGGACGAGGGCTTTCAGGAGGAGGATGTAGACCAGACAGTCCACATCCCTCATGTCCCTCGTATGAGCGCCCCGTCCTCCAGCTCGGCGGCACCTCTGTCAGGGGAACCCGCTGACGCACCCAGGTCTGGGCCATCCAGTCCCACCGCCCCTGAAGACGGAAGCTCTCCTGAGGCCCCTGGTCGACACAGTTCTCCTCACCCTGACCACTCCTCTGATTCAGAGGTAATTAATTATACTTGACCTTTTGTGTCGGTAAAAAAAATACATGCTATTGCAACAATTCAGAGACTGGCGGATTAATACTTTTCTGTGGTTGATCATTGTTTATTGCAAGCATCCTTAACCTTAGCAGCGAAAGGGTGCTTGGCAAGGAACAGGTTAAGGACTACACCAAGCCTAGTGAGTACACAGGTAAGTCAAGTAAGAGAATGAACATTTACATCAGTTGCATTAATTACATCCCATTAACACTTCTCTACTCTGCTTTTTATTTTTTTGATTTCATAGGGGAACTCCTCGGAGTGGAGTACCTGTACTCGCAGACTGGCAGAGTGCTGCAGGATGTCAGCGGGGACCCTGACCTTCCGGAAGAGGCAGCCGCTGTCGAGCAGCTCGACGAGGAGGACGAGGGCTTTCAGGAGGAGGATGTAGACCAGACAGTCCACATCCCTCATGTCCCTCGTATGAGCGCCCCGTCCTCCAGCTCGGCGGCACCTCTGTCAGGGGAACCCGCTGACGCACCCAGGTCTGGGCCATCCAGTCCCACCGCCCCTGAAGACGGAAGCTCTCCTGAGGCCCCTGGTCGACACAGTTCTCCTCACCCTGACCACTCCTCTGATTCAGAGGTAATTATACTTGACCTTTTGTGTTGGTAAAAAAAAGACATGCTATTGCAACAATTCAGAGACTGGCGGATTAATACTTTTCTGTGGTTGATCATTGTTTATTGCAAGCATCCTTAACCTTAGCAGCGAAAGGGTGCTTGGAACATTTACATCAGTTGCATTAATAACATCCCATTAACACTTCTCTGAACAGGGAACTCCTCGGAGTGGAGTACCTGTACTCGCAGACTGGCAGAGTGCTGCAGGATGTCAGCGGGGACCCTGACCTTCCGGAAGAGGCAGCCGCTGTCGAGCAGCTCGACGAGGAGGACGAGGGCTTTCAGGAGGAGGATGTAGACCAGACAGTCCACATCCCTCATGTCCCTCGTATGAGCGCCCCGTCCTCCAGCTCGGCGGCACCTCTGTCAGGGGAACCCGCTGACGCACCCAGGTCTGGGCCATCCAGTCCCACCGCCCCTGAAGACGGAAGCTCTCCTGAGGCCCCTGGTCGACACAGTTCTCCTCACCCTGACCACTCCTCTGATTCAGAGGTAATTATACTTGACCTTTTGTGTTGGTAAAAAAAAGACATGCTATTGCAACAATTCAGAGACTGGCGGATTAATACTTTTCTGTGGTTGATCATTGTTTATTGCAAGCATCCTTAACCTTAGCAGCGAAAGGGTGCTTGGCAAGGAACAGGTTAAGGACTACACCAAGCCTAGTGAGTACACAGGTAAGTCAAGTAAGAGAATGAACATTTACATCAGTTGCATTAATTACATCCCATTAACACTTCTCTACTCTGCTTTTTATTTTTTTTATTTCATAGGGGAACTCCTCGGAGTGGAGTACCTGTACTCGCAGACTGGCAGAGTGCTGCAGGATGTCAGCGGGGACCCTGACCTTCCGGAAGAGGCAGCCGCTGTCGAGCAGCTCGACGAGGAGGACGAGGGCTTTCGGGAGGAGGATGTAGACCAGACAGTCCACATCCCTCATGTCCCTCCCCTCGTATGAGCGCCCCGTCCTCCAGCTCGCTGCTAAGGTTAAGGATGCTTGCAATAAACAATGATCAACCACAGAAAAGTATTAATCCGCCAGTCTCTGAATTGTTGTTGCACCGACACAAAAGGTCAAGTATAATTAATTACCTCTGAATCAGAGGAGTGGTCAGGGTGAGGAGAACTGTGTCGACCAGGGGCCTCAGGAGAGCTTCCGTCTTCAGGGGCGGTGGGACTGGATGGCCCAGACCTGGGTGCGTCAGCGGGTTCCCCTGACAGAGGTGCCGCCGAGCTGGAGGACGGGGCGCTCATACGAGGGACATGAGGGATGTGGACTGTCTGGTCTACATCCTCCTCCTGAAAGCCCTCGTCCTCCTCGTCGAGCTGCTCGACAGCGGCTGCCTCTTCCGGAAGGTCAGGGTCCCCGCTGACATCCTGCAGCACTCTGCCAGTCTGCGAGTACAGGTACTCCACTCCGAGGAGTTCCCCTATGAAATAAAAAAAATAAAAAGCAGAGTAGAGAAGTGTTAATGGGATGTAATTAATGCAACTGATGTAAATGTTCATTCTCTTACTTGACTTACCTGTGTACTCACTAGGCTTGGTGTAGTCCTTAACCTGTTCCTTGCCAAGCACCCTTTCGCTGCTAAGGTTAAGGATGCTTGCAATAAACAATGATCAACCACAGAAAAGTATTAATCCGCCAGTCTCTGAATTGTTGCAATAGCATGTATTTTTTTTACCAACACAAAAGGTCAAGTATAATTACCTCTGAATCAGAGGAGTGGTCAGGGTGAGGAGAACTGTGTCGACCAGGGGCCTCAGGAGAGCTTCCGTCTTCAGGGGCGGTGGGACTGGATGGCCCAGACCTGGGTGCGTCAGCGGGTTCCCCTGACAGAGGTGCCGCCGAGCTGGAGGACGGGGCGCTCATACGAGGGGAGGGACATGAGGGATGTGGACTGTCTGGTCTACATCCTCCTCCTGAAAGCCCTCGTCCTCCTCGTCGAGCTGCTCGACAGCGGCTGCCTCTTCCGGAAGGTCAGGGTCCCCGCTGACATCCTGCAGCACTCGGCCAGTCTGCGAGTACAGGTACTCCACTCCGAGGAGTTCCCCTATGAAATAAAAAAAATAAAAAGCAGAGTAGAGAAGTGTTAATGGGATGTAATTAATGCAACTGATGTAAATGTTCATTCTCTTACTTGACTTACCTGTGTACTCGCTAGGCTTGGTGTAGTCCTTAACCTGTTCCTTGCCAAGCACCCTTTCGCTGCTAAGGTTAAGGATGCTTGCAATAAACAATGATCAACCACAGAAAAGTATTAATCCGCCAGTCTCTGAATTGTTGCAATAGCATGTATTTTTTTTACCAACACAAAAGGTCAAGTATAATTACCTCTGAATCAGAGGAGTGGTCAGGGTGAGGAGAACTGTGTCGACCAGGGGCCTCAGGAGAGCTTCCGTCTTCAGGGGCGGTGGGACTGGATGGCCCAGACCTGGGTGCGTCAGCGGGTTCCCCTGACAGAGGTGCCGCCGAGCTGGAGGACGGGGCGCTCATACGAGGGGAGGGACATGAGGGATGTGGACTGTCTGGTCTACATCCTCCTCCTGAAAGCCCTCGTCCTCCTCGTCGAGCTGCTCGACAGCGGCTGCCTCTTCCGGAAGGTCAGGGTCCCCGCTGACATCCTGCAGCACTCTGCCAGTCTGCGAGTACAGGTACTCCACTCCGAGGAGTTCCCCTATGAAATAAAAAAAATAAAAAGCAGAGTAGAGAAGTGTTAATGGGATGTAATTAATGCAACTGATGTAAATGTTCATTCTCTTACTTGACTTACCTGTGTACTCACTAGGCTTGGTGTAGTCCTTAACCTGTTCCTTGCCAAGCACCCTTTCGCTGCTAAGGTTAAGGATGCTTGCAATAAACAATGATCAACCACAGAAAAGTATTGATCCGCCAGTCTCTGAATTGTTGCAATAGCATGTATTTTTTTTACCGACACAAAAGGTCAAGTATAATTACCTCTGAATCAGAGGAGTGGTCAGGGTGAGGAGAACTGTGTCGACCAGGGGCCTCAGGAGAGCTTCCGTCTTCAGGGGCGGTGGGACTGGATGGCCCAGACCTGGGGGCGTCAGCGGGTTCCCCTGACAGAGGTGCCGCCGAGCTGGAGGACGGGGCGCTCATACGAGGGACATGAGGGATGTGGACTGTCTGGTCTACATCCTCCTCCTGAAAGCCCTCGTCCTCCTCGTCGAGCTGCTCGACAGCGGCTGCCTCTTCCGGAAGGTTAGGGTCCCCGCTGACATCCTGCAGCACTCTGCCAGTCTGCGAGTACAGGTACTCCACTCCGAGGAGTTCCCCTATGAAATAAAAAAAATAAAAAAGCAGAGAAGTGTTAATGGGATGTAATTAATGCAACTGATGTAAATGTTCATTCTCTTACTTGACTTACCTGTGTACTCGCTAGGCTTGGTGTAGTCCTTAACCTGTTCCTTGCCAAGCACCCTTTCGCTGCTAAGGTTAAGGATGCTTGCAATAAACAATGATCAACCACAGAAAAGTATTAATCCGCCAGTCTCTGAATTGTTGCAATAGCATGTATTTTTTTTACCGACACAAAAGGTCAAGTATAATTACCTCTGAATCAGAGGAGTGGTCAGGGTGAGGAGAACTGTGTCGACCAGGGGCCTCAGGAGAGCTTCCGTCTTCAGGGGCGGTGGGACTGGATGGCCCAGACCTGGGTGCGTCAGCGGGTTCCCCTGACAGAGGTGCCGCCGAGCTGGAGGACGGGGCGCTCATACGAGGGACATGAGGGATGTGGACTGTCTGGTCTACATCCTCCTCCTGAAAGCCCTCGTCCTCCTCGTCGAGCTGCTCGACAGCGGCTGCCTCTTCCGGAAGGTCAGGGTCCCCGCTGACATCCTGCAGCACTCTGCCAGTCTGCGAGTACAGGTACTCCACTCCGAGGAGTTCCCCTATGAAATCAAAAAAAAAAAAAAGCAGAGAAGTGTTAATGGGATGTAATTAATGCAACTGATGTAAATGTTCATTCTCTTACTTGACTTACCTGTGTACTCACTAGGCTTGGTGTAGTCCTTAACCTGTTCCTTGCCAAGCACCCTTTCGCTGCTAAGGTTAAGGATGCTTGCAATAAACAATGATCAACCACAGAAAAGTATTAATCCGCCAGTCTCTGAATTGTTGCAATAGCATGTATTTTTTTTACCAACACAAAAGGTCAAGTATAATTACCTCTGAATCAGAGGAGTGGTCAGGGTGAGGAGAACTGTGTCGACCAGGGGCCTCAGGAGAGCTTCCGTCTTCAGGGGCGGTGGGACTGGATGGCCCAGACCTGGGTGCGTCAGCGGGTTCCCCTGACAGAGGTGCCGCCGAGCTGGAGGACGGGGCGCTCATACGAGGGACATGAGGGATGTGGACTGTCTGGTCTACATCCTCCTCCTGAAAGCCCTCGTCCTCCTCGTCGAGCTGCTCGACAGCGGCTGCCTCTTCCGGAAGGTCAGGGTCCCCGCTGACATCCTGCAGCACTCTGCCAGTCTGCGAGTACAGGTACTCCACTCCGAGGAGTTCCCCTATGAAATAAAAAAAATAAAAAGCAGAGAAGTGTTAATGGGATGTAATTAATGCAACTGATGTAAATGTTCATTCTCTTACTTGACTTACCTGTGTACTCGCTAGGCTTGGTGTAGTCCTTAACCTGTTCCTTGCCAAGCACCCTTTCGCTGCTAAGGTTAAGGATGCTTGCAATAAACAATGATCAACCACAGAAAAGTATTAATCCGCCAGTCTCTGAATTGTTGCAATAGCATGTATTTTTTTTACCAACACAAAAGGTCAAGTATAATTACCTCTGAATCAGAGGAGTGGTCAGGGTGAGGAGAACTGTGTCGACCAGGGGCCTCAGGAGAGCTTCCGTCTTCAGGGGCGGTGGGACTGGATGGCCCAGACCTGGGTGCGTCAGCGGGTTCCCCTGACAGAGGTGCCGCCGAGCTGGAGGACGGGGCGCTCATACGAGGGACATGAGGGATGTGGACTGTCTGGTCTACATCCTCCTCCTGAAAGCCCTCGTCCTCCTCGTCGAGCTGCTCGACAGCGGCTGCCTCTTCCGGAAGGTCAGGGTCCCCGCTGACATCCTGCAGCACTCTGCCAGTCTGCGAGTACAGGTACTCCACTCCGAGGAGTTCCCCTATGAAATAAAAAAAATAAAAAGCAGAGAAGTGTTAATGGGATGTAATTAATGCAACTGATGTAAATGTTCATTCTCTTACTTGACTTACCTGTGTACTCGCTAGGCTTGGTGTAGTCCTTAACCTGTTCCTTGCCAAGCACCCTTTCGCTGCTAAGGTTAAGGATGCTTGCAATAAACAATGATCAACCACAGAAAAGTATTAATCCGCCAGTCTCTGAATTGTTGCAATAGCATGTATTTTTTTTACCAACACAAAAGGTCAAGTATAATTACCTCTGAATCAGAGGAGTGGTCAGGGTGAGGAGAACTGTGTCGACCAGGGGCCTCAGGAGAGCTTCCGTCTTCAGGGGCGGTGGGACTGGATGGCCCAGACCTGGGTGCGTCAGCGGGTTCCCCTGACAGAGGTGCCGCCGAGCTGGAGGACGGGGCGCTCATACGAGGGACATGAGGGATGTGGACTGTCTGGTCTACATCCTCCTCCTGAAAGCCCTCGTCCTCCTCGTCGAGCTGCTCGACAGCGGCTGCCTCTTCCGGAAGGTCAGGGTCCCCGCTGACATCCTGCAGCACTCTGCCAGTCTGCGAGTACAGGTACTCCACTCCGAGGAGTTCCCCTATGAAATAAAAAAAAAAAAGCAAGCAGAGAAGTGTTAATGGGATGTAATTAATGCAACTGATGTAAATGTTCATTCTCTTACTTGACTTACCTGTGTACTCGCTAGGCTTGGTGTAGTCCTTAACCTGTTCCTTGCCAAGCACCCTTTCGCTGCTAAGGTTAAGGATGCTTGCAATAAACAATGATCAACCACAGAAAAGTATTAATCCGCCAGTCTCTGAATTGTTGCAATAGCATGTATTTTTTTTACCGACACAAAAGGTCAAGTATAATTACCTCTGAATCAGAGGAGTGGTCAGGGTGAGGAGAACTGTGTCGACCAGGGGCCTCAGGAGAGCTTCCGTCTTCAGGGGCGGTGGGACTGGATGGCCCAGACCTGGGTGCGTCAGCGGGTTCCCCTGACAGAGGTGCCGCCGAGCTGGAGGACGGGGCGCTCATACGAGGGACATGAGGGATGTGGACTTCTGGTCTACATCCTCCTCCTGAAAGCCCTCGTCCTCCTCGTCGAGCTGCTCGACAGCGGCTGCCTCTTCCGGAAGGTCAGGGTCCCCGCTGACATCCTGCAGCACTCTGCCAGTCTGCGAGTACAGGTACTCCACTCCGAGGAGTTCCCCTATGAAATAAAAAAAATAAAAAGCAGAGAAGTGTTAATGGGATGTAATTAATGCAACTGATGTAAATGTTCATTCTCTTACTTGACTTACCTGTGTACTCGCTAGGCTTGGTGTAGTCCTTAACCTGTTCCTTGCCAAGCACCCTTTCGCTGCTAAGGTTAAGGATGCTTGCAATAAACAATGATCAACCACAGAAAAGTATTAATCCGCCAGTCTCTGAATTGTTGCAATAGCATGTATTTTTTTTACCAACACAAAAGGTCAAGTATAATTACCTCTGAATCAGAGGAGTGGTCAGGGTGAGGAGAACTGTGTCGACCAGGGGCCTCAGGAGAGCTTCCGTCTTCAGGGGCGGTGGGACTGGATGGCCCAGACCTGGGTGCGTCAGCGGGTTCCCCTGACAGAGGTGCCGCCGAGCTGGAGGACGGGGCGCTCATACGAGGGACATGAGGGATGTGGACTGTCTGGTCTACATCCTCCTCCTGAAAGCCCTCGTCCTCCTCGTCGAGCTGCTCGACAGCGGCTGCCTCTTCCGGAAGGTCAGGGTCCCCGCTGACATCCTGCAGCACTCTGCCAGTCTGCGAGTACAGGTACTCCACTCCGAGGAGTTCCCCTATGAAATAAAAAAAATAAAAAGCATAGAGAAGTGTTAATGGGATGTAATTAATGCAACTGATGTAAATGTTCATTCTCTTACTTGACTTACCTGTGTACTCACTAGGCTTGGTGTAGTCCTTAACCTGTTCCTTGCCAAGCACCCTTTCGCTGCTAAGGTTAAGGATGCTTGCAATAAACAATGATCAACCACAGAAAAGTATTAATCCGCCAGTCTCTGAATTGTTGCAATAGCATGTATTTTTTTTACCAACACAAAAGGTCAAGTATAATTACCTCTGAATCAGAGGAGTGGTCAGGGTGAGGAGAACTGTGTCGACCAGGGGCCTCAGGAGAGCTTCCGTCTTCAGGGGCGGTGGGACTGGATGGCCCAGACCTGGGTGCGTCAGCGGGTTCCCCTGACAGAGGTGCCGCCGAGCTGGAGGACGGGGCGCTCATACGAGGGACATGAGGGATGTGGACTGTCTGGTCTACATCCTCCTCCTGAAAGCCCTCGTCCTCCTCGTCGAGCTGCTCGACAGCGGCTGCCTCTTCCGGAAGGTCAGGGTCCCCGCTGACATCCTGCAGCACTCTGCCAGTCTGCGAGTACAGGTACTCCACTCCGAGGAGTTCCCCTATGAAATAAAAAAAATAAAAAGCAGAGTAGAGAAGTGTTAATGGGATGTAATTAATGCAACTGATGTAAATGTTCATTCTCTTACTTGACTTACCTGTGTACTCACTAGGCTTGGTGTAGTCCTTAACCTGTTCCTTGCCAAGCACCCTTTCGCTGCTAAGGTTAAGGATGCTTGCAATAAACAATGATCAACCACAGAAAAGTATTAATCCGCCAGTCTCTGAATTGTTGCAATAGCATGTATTTTTTTTACCAACACAAAAGGTCAAGTATAATTACCTCTGAATCAGAGGAGTGGTCAGGGTGAGGAGAACTGTGTCGACCAGGGGCCTCAGGAGAGCTTCCGTCTTCAGGGGCGGTGGGACTGGATGGCCCAGACCTGGGTGCGTCAGCGGGTTCCCCTGACAGAGGTGCCGCCGAGCTGGAGGACGGGGCGCTCATACGAGGGACATGAGGGATGTGGACTGTCTGGTCTACATCCTCCTCCTGAAAGCCCTCGTCCTCCTCGTCGAGCTGCTCGACAGCGGCTGCCTCTTCCGGAAGGTCAGGGTCCCCGCTGACATCCTGCAGCACTCTGCCAGTCTGCGAGTACAGGTACTCCACTCCGAGGAGTTCCCCTATGAAATAAAAAAAAAATAAAAAGCAGAGAAGTGTTAATGGGATGTAATTAATGCAACTGATGTAAATGTTCATTCTCTTACTTGACTTACCTGTGTACTCACTAGGCTTGGTGTAGTCCTTAACCTGTTCCTTGCCAAGCACCCTTTCGCTGCTAAGGTTAAGGATGCTTGCAATAAACAATGATCAACCACAGAAAAGTATTAATCCGCCAGTCTCTGAATTGTTGCAATAGCATGTATTTTTTTTACCAACACAAAAGGTCAAGTCAATAATTACCTCTGAATCAGAGGAGTGGTCAGGGTGAGGAGAACTGTGTCGACCAGGGGCCTCAGGAGAGCTTCCGTCTTCAGGGGCGGTGGGACTGGATGGCCCAGACCTGGGTGCGTCAGCGGGTTCCCCTGACAGAGGTGCCGCCGAGCTGGAGGACGGGGCGCTCATACGAGGGACATGAGGGATGTGGACTGTCTGGTCTACATCCTCCTCCTGAAAGCCCTCGTCCTCCTCGTCGAGCTGCTCGACAGCGGCTGCCTCTTCCGGAAGGTCAGGGTCCCCGCTGACATCCTGCAGCACTCTGCCAGTCTGCGAGTACAGGTACTCCACTCCGAGGAGTTCCCCTATGAAATAAAAAAAATAAAAAGCAGAGAAGTGTTAATGGGATGTAATTAATGCAACTGATGTAAATGTTCATTCTCTTACTTGACTTACCTGTGTACTCACTAGGCTTGGTGTAGTCCTTAACCTGTTCCTTGCCAAGCACCCTTTCGCTGCTAAGGTTAAGGATGCTTGCAATAAACAATGATCAACCACAGAAAAGTATTAATCCGCCAGTCTCTGAATTGTTGCAATAGCATGTATTTTTTTTACCAACACAAAAGGTCAAGTATAATTACCTCTGAATCAGAGGAGTGGTCAGGGTGAGGAGAACTGTGTCGACCAGGGGCCTCAGGAGAGCTTCCGTCTTCAGGGGCGGTGGGACTGGATGGCCCAGACCTGGGTGCGTCAGCGGGTTCCCCTGACAGAGGTGCCGCCGAGCTGGAGGACGGGGCGCTCATACGAGGGACATGAGGGATGTGGACTGTCTGGTCTACATCCTCCTCCTGAAAGCCCTCGTCCTCCTCGTCGAGCTGCTCGACAGCGGCTGCCTCTTCCGGAAGGTCAGGGTCCCCGCTGACATCCTGCAGCACTCTGCCAGTCTGCGAGTACAGGTACTCCACTCCGAGGAGTTCCCCTATGAAATCAAAAAAATAAAAAGCAGAGTAGAGAAGTGTTAATGGGATGTAATTAATGCAACTGATGTAAATGTTCATTCTCTTACTTGACTTACCTGTGTACTCGCTAGGCTTGGTGTAGTCCTTAACCTGTTCCTTGCCAAGCACCCTTTCGCTGCTAAGGTTAAGGATGCTTGCAATAAACAATGATCAACCACAGAAAAGTATTAATCCGCCAGTCTCTGAATTGTTGCAATAGCATGTATTTTTTTTACCAACACAAAAGGTCAAGTATAATTACCTCTGAATCAGAGGAGTGGTCAGGGTGAGGAGAACTGTGTCGACCAGGGGCCTCAGGAGAGCTTCCGTCTTCAGGGGCGGTGGGACTGGATGGCCCAGACCTGGGTGCGTCAGCGGGTTCCCCTGACAGAGGTGCCGCCGAGCTGGAGGACGGGGCGCTCATACGAGGGACATGAGGGATGTGGACTGTCTGGTCTACATCCTCCTCCTGAAAGCCCTCGTCCTCCTCGTCGAGCTGCTCGACAGCGGCTGCCTCTTCCGGAAGGTCAGGGTCCCCGCTGACATCCTGCAGCACTCTGCCAGTCTGCGAGTACAGGTACTCCACTCCGAGGAGTTCCCCTATGAAATAAAAAAAATAAAAAGCAGAGAAGTGTTAATGGGATGTAATTAATGCAACTGATGTAAATGTTCATTCTCTTACTTGACTTACCTGTGTACTCGCTAGGCTTGGTGTAGTCCTTAACCTGTTCCTTGCCAAGCACCCTTTCGCTGCTAAGGTTAAGGATGCTTGCAATAAACAATGATCAACCACAGAAAAGTATTAATCCGCCAGTCTCTGAATTGTTGCAATAGCATGTATTTTTTTTACCGACACAAAAGGTCAAGTATAATTACCTCTGAATCAGAGGAGTGGTCAGGGTGAGGAGAACTGTGTCGACCAGGGGCCTCAGGAGAGCTTCCGTCTTCAGGGGCGGTGGGACTGGATGGCCCAGACCTGGGTGCGTCAGCGGGTTCCCCTGACAGAGGTGCCGCCGAGCTGGAGGACGGGGCGCTCATACGAGGGACATGAGGGATGTGGACTGTCTGGTCTACATCCTCCTCCTGAAAGCCCTCGTCCTCCTCGTCGAGCTGCTCGACAGCGGCTGCCTCTTCCGGAAGGTCAGGGTCCCCGCTGACATCCTGCAGCACTCTGCCAGTCTGCGAGTACAGGTACTCCACTCCGAGGAGTTCCCCTATGAAATAAAAAAAATAAAAAGCAGAGAAGTGTTAATGGGATGTAATTAATGCAACTGATGTAAATGTTCATTCTCTTACTTGACTTACCTGTGTACTCGCTAGGCTTGGTGTAGTCCTTAACCTGTTCCTTGCCAAGCACCCTTTCGCTGCTAAGGTTAAGGATGCTTGCAATAAACAATGATCAACCACAGAAAAGTATTAATCCGCCAGTCTCTGAATTGTTGCAATAGCATGTATTTTTTTTACCAACACAAAAGGTCAAGTATAATTACCTCTGAATCAGAGGAGTGGTCAGGGTGAGGAGAACTGTGTCGACCAGGGGCCTCAGGAGAGCTTCCGTCTTCAGGGGCGGTGGGACTGGATGGCCCAGACCTGGGTGCGTCAGCGGGTTCCCCTGACAGAGGTGCCGCCGAGCTGGAGGACGGGGCGCTCATACGAGGGACATGAGGGATGTGGACTGTCTGGTCTACATCCTCCTCCTGAAAGCCCTCGTCCTCCTCGTCGAGCTGCTCGACAGCGGCTGCCTCTTCCGGAAGGTCAGGGTCCCCGCTGACATCCTGCAGCACTCTGCCAGTCTGCGAGTACAGGTACTCCACTCCGAGGAGTTCCCCTATGAAATAAAAAAAATAAAAAGCAGAGTAGAGAAGTGTTAATGGGATGTAATTAATGCAACTGATGTAAATGTTCATTCTCTTACTTGACTTACCTGTGTACTCACTAGGCTTGGTGTAGTCCTTAACCTGTTCCTTGCCAAGCACCCTTTCGCTGCTAAGGTTAAGGATGCTTGCAATAAACAATGATCAACCACAGAAAAGTATTAATCCGCCAGTCTCTGAATTGTTGCAATAGCATGTCTTTTTTTTACCAACACAAAAGGTCAAGTATAATTACCTCTGAATCAGAGGAGTGGTCAGGGTGAGGAGAACTGTGTCGACCAGGGGCCTCAGGAGAGCTTCCGTCTTCAGGGGCGGTGGGACTGGATGGCCCAGACCTGGGTGCGTCAGCGGGTTCCCCTGACAGAGGTGCCGCCGAGCTGGAGGACGGGGCGCTCATACGAGGGACATGAGGGATGTGGACTGTCTGGTCTACATCCTCCTCCTGAAAGCCCTCGTCCTCCTCGTCGAGCTGCTCGACAGCGGCTGCCTCTTCCGGAAGGTCAGGGTCCCCGCTGACATCCTGCAGCACTCTGCCAGTCTGCGAGTACAGGTACTCCACTCCGAGGAGTTCCCCTATGAAATAAAAAAAATAAAAAGCAGAGTAGAGAAGTGTTAATGGGATGTAATTAATGCAACTGATGTAAATGTTCATTCTCTTACTTGACTTACCTGTGTACTCACTAGGCTTGGTGTAGTCCTTAACCTGTTCCTTGCCAAGCACCCTTTCGCTGCTAAGGTTAAGGATGCTTGCAATAAACAATGATCAACCACAGAAAAGTATTAATCCGCCAGTCTCTGAATTGTTGCAATAGCATGTATTTTTTTTACCAACACAAAAGGTCAAGTATAATTACCTCTGAATCAGAGGAGTGGTCAGGGTGAGGAGAACTGTGTCGACCAGGGGCCTCAGGAGAGCTTCCGTCTTCAGGGGCGGTGGGACTGGATGGCCCAGACCTGGGTGCGTCAGCGGGTTCCCCTGACAGAGGTGCCGCCGAGCTGGAGGACGGGGCGCTCATACGAGGGACATGAGGGATGTGGACTGTCTGGTCTACATCCTCCTCCTGAAAGCCCTCGTCCTCCTCGTCGAGCTGCTCGACAGCGGCTGCCTCTTCCGGAAGGTCAGGGTCCCCGCTGACATCCTGCAGCACTCTGCCAGTCTGCGAGTACAGGTACTCCACTCCGAGGAGTTCCCCTATGAAATAAAAAAAATAAAAAGCAGAGAAGTGTTAATGGGATGTAATTAATGCAACTGATGTAAATGTTCATTCTCTTACTTGACTTACCTGTGTACTCACTAGGCTTGGTGTAGTCCTTAACCTGTTCCTTGCCAAGCACCCTTTCGCTGCTAAGGTTAAGGATGCTTGCAATAAACAATGATCAACCACAGAAAAGTATTAATCCGCCAGTCTCTGAATTGTTGCAATAGCATGTATTTTTTTTACCATGACACAAAAGGTCAAGTATAATTACCTCTGAATCAGAGGAGTGGTCAGGGTGAGGAGAACTGTGTCGACCAGGGGCCTCAGGAGAGCTTCCGTCTTCAGGGGCGGTGGGACTGGATGGCCCAGACCTGGGTGCGTCAGCGGGTTCCCCTGACAGAGGTGCCGCCGAGCTGGAGGACGGGGCGCTCATACGAGGGACATGAGGGATGTGGACTGTCTGGTCTACATCCTCCTCCTGAAAGCCCTCGTCCTCCTCGTCGAGCTGCTCGACAGCGGCTGCCTCTTCCGGAAGGTCAGGGTCCCCGCTGACATCCTGCAGCACTCTGCCAGTCTGCGAGTACAGGTACTCCACTCCGAGGAGTTCCCCTATGAAATAAAAAAAATAAAAAGCAGAGAAGTGTTAATGGGATGTAATTAATGCAACTGATGTAAATGTTCATTCTCTTACTTGACTTACCTGTGTACTCGCTAGGCTTGGTGTAGTCCTTAACCTGTTCCTTGCCAAGCACCCTTTCGCTGCTAAGGTTAAGGATGCTTGCAATAAACAATGATCAACCACAGAAAAGTATTAATCCGCCAGTCTCTGAATTGTTGCAATAGCATGTATTTTTTTTACCAACACAAAAGGTCAAGTATAATTACCTCTGAATCAGAGGAGTGGTCAGGGTGAGGAGAACTGTGTCGACCAGGGGCCTCAGGAGAGCTTCCGTCTTCAGGGGCGGTGGGACTGGATGGCCCAGACCTGGGTGCGTCAGCGGGTTCCCCTGACAGAGGTGCCGCCGAGCTGGAGGACGGGGCGCTCATACGAGGGACATGAGGGATGTGGACTTCTGGTCTACATCCTCCTCCTGAAAGCCCTCGTCCTCCTCGTCGAGCTGCTCGACAGCGGCTGCCTCTTCCGGAAGGTCAGGGTCCCCGCTGACATCCTGCAGCACTCTGCCAGTCTGCGAGTACAGGTACTCCACTCCGAGGAGTTCCCCTATGAAATAAAAAAAATAAAAAGCAGAGAAGTGTTAATGGGATGTAATTAATGCAACTGATGTAAATGTTCATTCTCTTACTTGACTTACCTGTGTACTCGCTAGGCTTGGTGTAGTCCTTAACCTGTTCCTTGCCAAGCACCCTTTCGCTGCTAAGGTTAAGGATGCTTGCAATAAACAATGATCAACCACAGAAAAGTATTAATCCGCCAGTCTTTGAATTGTTGCAATGTCAAGTATAATTACCTCTGAATCAGAGGAAGGGTGAGGAGAATCGAACCACAGAAAAGTATTAATCCGCCAGTCTCTGAATTGTTGCAATAGCATGTATTTTTTTTACCAACACAAAAGGTCAAGTATAATTACCTCTGAATCAGAGGAGTGGTCAGGGTGAGGAGAACTGTGTCGACCAGGGGCCTCAGGAGAGCTTCCGTCTTCAGGGGCGGTGGGACTGGATGGCCCAGACCTGGGTGCGTCAGCGGGTTCCCCTGACAGAGGTGCCGCCGAGCTGGAGGACGGGGCGCTCATACGAGGGACATGAGGGATGTGGACTGTCTGGTCTACATCCTCCTCCTGAAAGCCCTCGTCCTCCTCGTCGAGCTGCTCGACAGCGGCTGCCTCTTCCGGAAGGTCAGGGTCCCCGCTGACATCCTGCAGCACTCTGCCAGTCTGCGAGTACAGGTACTCCACTCCGAGGAGTTCCCCTATGAAATAAAAAAAATAAAAAGCAGAGAAGTGTTAATGGGATGTAATTAATGCAACTGATGTAAATGTTCATTCTCTTACTTGACTTACCTGTGTACTCGCTAGGCTTGGTGTAGTCCTTAACCTGTTCCTTGCCAAGCACCCTTTCGCTGCTAAGGTTAAGGATGCTTGCAATAAACAATGATCAACCACAGAAAAGTATTAATCCGCCAGTCTCTGAATTGTTGCAATAGCATGTATTTTTTTTACCAACACAAAAGGTCAAGTATAATTACCTCTGAATCAGAGGAGTGGTCAGGGTGAGGAGAACTGTGTCGACCAGGGGCCTCAGGAGAGCTTCCGTCTTCAGGGGCGGTGGGACTGGATGGCCCAGACCTGGGTGCGTCAGCGGGTTCCCCTGACAGAGGTGCCGCCGAGCTGGAGGACGGGGCGCTCATACGAGGGGAGGGACATGAGGGATGTGGACTGTCTGGTCTACATCCTCCTCCTGAAAGCCCTCGTCCTCCTCGTCGAGCTGCTCGACAGCGGCTGCCTCTTCCGGAAGGTCAGGGTCCCCGCTGACATCCTGCAGCAGTCTGCGAGTACAGGTACTCCACTCCGAGGAGTTCCCCTATGAAATAAAAAAAATAAAAAGCAGAGAAGTGTTAATGGGATGTAATTAATGCAACTGATGTAAATGTTCATTCTCTTACTTGACTTACCTGTGTACTCGCTAGGCTTGGTGTAGTCCTTAACCTGTTCCTTGCCAAGCACCCTTTCGCTGCTAAGGTTAAGGATGCTTGCAATAAACAATGATCAACCACAGAAAAGTATTAATCCGCCAGTCTCTGAATTGTTGCAATAGCATGTATTTTTTTTACCAACACAAAAGGTCAAGTATAATTACCTCTGAATCAGAGGAGTGGTCAGGGTGAGGAGAACTGTGTCGACCAGGGGCCTCAGGAGAGCTTCCGTCTTCAGGGGCGGTGGGACTGGATGGCCCAGACCTGGGTGCGTCAGCGGGTTCCCCTGACAGAGGTGCCGCCGAGCTGGAGGACGGGGCGCTCATACGAGGGACATGAGGGATGTGGACTGTCTGGTCTACATCCTCCTCCTGAAAGCCCTCGTCCTCCTCGTCGAGCTGCTCGACAGCGGCTGCCTCTTCCGGAAGGTCAGGGTCCCCGCTGACATCCTGCAGCACTCTGCCAGTCTGCGAGTACAGGTACTCCACTCCGAGGAGTTCCCCTATGAAATAAAAAAAATAAAAAGCAGAGAAGTGTTAATGGGATGTAATTAATGCAACTGATGTAAATGTTCATTCTCTTACTTGACTTACCTGTGTACTCGCTAGGCTTGGTGTAGTCCTTAACCTGTTCCTTGCCAAGCACCCTTTCGCTGCTAAGGTTAAGGATGCTTGCAATAAACAATGATCAACCACAGAAAAGTATTAATCCGCCAGTCTCTGAATTGTTGCAATAGCATGTATTTTTTTTACCAACACAAAAGGTCAAGTATAATTACCTCTGAATCAGAGGAGTGGTCAGGGTGAGGAGAACTGTGTCGACCAGGGGCCTCAGGAGAGCTTCCGTCTTCAGGGGCGGTGGGACTGGATGGCCCAGACCTGGGTGCGTCAGCGGGTTCCCCTGACAGAGGTGCCGCCGAGCTGGAGGACGGGGCGCTCATACGAGGGACATGAGGGATGTGGACTTCTGGTCTACATCCTCCTCCTGAAAGCCCTCGTCCTCCTCGTCGAGCTGCTCGACAGCGGCTGCCTCTTCCGGAAGGTCAGGGTCCCCGCTGACATCCTGCAGCACTCTGCCAGTCTGCGAGTACAGGTACTCCACTCCGAGGAGTTCCCCTATGAAATAAAAAAAATAAAAAGCAGAGAAGTGTTAATGGGATGTAATTAATGCAACTGATGTAAATGTTCATTCTCTTACTTGACTTACCTGTGTACTCGCTAGGCTTGGTGTAGTCCTTAACCTGTTCCTTGCCAAGCACCCTTTCGCTGCTAAGGTTAAGGATGCTTGCAATAAACAATGATCAACCACAGAAAAGTATTAATCCGCCAGTCTCTGAATTGTTGCAATAGCATGTATTTTTTTTACCAACACAAAAGGTCAAGTATAATTACCTCTGAATCAGAGGAGTGGTCAGGGTGAGGAGAACTGTGTCGACCAGGGGCCTCAGGAGAGCTTCCGTCTTCAGGGGCGGTGGGACTGGATGGCCCAGACCTGGGTGCGTCAGCGGGTTCCCCTGACAGAGGTGCCGCCGAGCTGGAGGACGGGGCGCTCATACGAGGGACATGAGGGATGTGGACTTCTGGTCTACATCCTCCTCCTGAAAGCCCTCGTCCTCCTCGTCGAGCTGCTCGACAGCGGCTGCCTCTTCCGGAAGGTCAGGGTCCCCGCTGACATCCTGCAGCACTCTGCCAGTCTGCGAGTACAGGTACTCCACTCCGAGGAGTTCCCCTATGAAATCAAAAAAAAAAAAAAGCAGAGAAGTGTTAATGGGATGTAATTAATGCAACTGATGTAAATGTTCATTCTCTTACTTGACTTACCTGTGTACTCGCTAGGCTTGGTGTAGTCCTTAACCTGTTCCTTGCCAAGCACCCTTTCGCTGCTAAGGTTAAGGATGCTTGCAATAAACAATGATCAACCACAGAAAAGTATTAATCCGCCAGTCTCTGAATTGTTGCAATAGCATGTATTTTTTTTACCAACACAAAAGGTCAAGTATAATTACCTCTGAATCAGAGGAGTGGTCAGGGTGAGGAGAACTGTGTCGACCAGGGGCCTCAGGAGAGCTTCCGTCTTCAGGGGCGGTGGGACTGGATGGCCCAGACCTGGGTGCGTCAGCGGGTTCCCCTGACAGAGGTGCCGCCGAGCTGGAGGACGGGGCGCTCATACGAGGGACATGAGGGATGTGGACTGTCTGGTCTACATCCTCCTCCTGAAAGTCCCCTCGTCGAGCTGCTCGACAGCGGCTGCCTCTTCCGGAAGGTCAGGGTCCCCGCTGACATCCTGCAGCACTCTGCCAGTCTGCGAGTACAGGTACTCCACTCCGAGGAGTTCCCCTATGAAATAAAAAAAATAAAAAGCAGAGAAGTGTTAATGGGATGTAATTAATGCAACTGATGTAAATGTTCATTCTCTTACTTGACTTACCTGTGTACTCACTAGGCTTGGTGTAGTCCTTAACCTGTTCCTTGCCAAGCACCCTTTCGCTGCTAAGGTTAAGGATGCTTGCAATAAACAATGATCAACCACAGAAAAGTATTAATCCGCCAGTCTCTGAATTGTTGCAATAGCATGTATTTTTTTTACCAACACAAAAGGTCAAGTATAATTACCTCTGAATCAGAGGAGTGGTCAGGGTGAGGAGAACTGTGTCGACCAGGGGCCTCAGGAGAGCTTCCGTCTTCAGGGGCGGTGGGACTGGATGGCCCAGACCTGGGTGCGTCAGCGGGTTCCCCTGACAGAGGTGCCGCCGAGCTGGAGGACGGGGCGCTCATACGAGGGACATGAGGGATGTGGACTTCTGGTCTACATCCTCCTCCTGAAAGCCCTCGTCCTCCTCGTCGAGCTGCTCGACAGCGGCTGCCTCTTCCGGAAGGTCAGGGTCCCCGCTGACATCCTGCAGCACTCTGCCAGTCTGCGAGTACAGGTACTCCACTCCGAGGAGTTCCCCTATGAAATAAAAAAAATAAAAAGCAGAGAAGTGTTAATGGGATGTAATTAATGCAACTGATGTAAATGTTCATTCTCTTACTTGACTTACCTGTGTACTCGCTAGGCTTGGTGTAGTCCTTAACCTGTTCCTTGCCAAGCACCCTTTCGCTGCTAAGGTTAAGGATGCTTGCAATAAACAATGATCAACCACAGAAAAGTATTAATCCGCCAGTCTCTGAATTGTTGCAATAGCATGTATTTTTTTTACCAACACAAAAGGTCAAGTATAATTACCTCTGAATCAGAGGAGTGGTCAGGGTGAGGAGAACTGTGTCGACCAGGGGCCTCAGGAGAGCTTCCGTCTTCAGGGGCGGTGGGACTGGATGGCCCAGACCTGGGTGCGTCAGCGGGTTCCCCTGACAGAGGTGCCGCCGAGCTGGAGGACGGGGCGCTCATACGACGGGGCGCTCATACGAGGGACATGAGGGATGTGGACTGTCTGGTCTACATCCTCCTCCTGAAAGCCCTCGTCCTCCTCGTCGAGCTGCTCGACAGCGGCTGCCTCTTCCGGAAGGTCAGGGTCCCCGCTGACATCCTGCAGCACTCTGCCAGTCTGCGAGTACAGGTACTCCACTCCGAGGAGTTCCCCTATGAAATCAAAAAAATAAAAAGCAGAGTAGAGAAGTGTTAATGGGATGTAATTAATGCAACTGATGTAAATGTTCATTCTCTTACTTGACTTACCTGTGTACTCGCTAGGCTTGGTGTAGTCCTTAACCTGTTCCTTGCCAAGCACCCTTTCGCTGCTAAGGTTAAGGATGCTTGCAATAAACAATGATCAACCACAGAAAAGTATTAATCCGCCAGTCTCTGAATTGTTGCAATAGCATGTATTTTTTTTACCGACACAAAAGGTCAAGTATAATTACCTCTGAATCAGAGGAGTGGTCAGGGTGAGGAGAACTGTGTCGACCAGGGGCCTCAGGAGAGCTTCCGTCTTCAGGGGCGGTGGGACTGGATGGCCCAGACCTGGGTGCGTCAGCGGGTTCCCCTGACAGAGGTGCCGCCGAGCTGGAGGACGGGGCGCTCATACGAGGGACATGAGGGATGTGGACTGTCTGGTCTACATCCTCCTCCTGAAAGTCCTCCTCGTCGAGCTGCTCGACAGCGGCTGCCTCTTCCGGAAGGTCAGGGTCCCCGCTGACATCCTGCAGCACTCTGCCAGTCTGCGAGTACAGGTACTCCACTCCGAGGAGTTCCCCTATGAAATAAAAAAAAAAAAGCAAGCAGAGAAGTGTTAATGGGATGTAATTAATGCAACTGATGTAAATGTTCATTCTCTTACTTGACTTACCTGTGTACTCGCTAGGCTTGGTGTAGTCCTTAACCTGTTCCTTGCCAAGCACCCTTTCGCTGCTAAGGTTAAGGATGCTTGCAATAAACAATGATCAACCACAGAAAAGTATTAATCCGCCAGTCTCTGAATTGTTGCAATAGCATGTATTTTTTTTACCAACACAAAAGGTCAAGTATAATTACCTCTGAATCAGAGGAGTGGTCAGGGTGAGGAGAACTGTGTCGACCAGGGGCCTCAGGAGAGCTTCCGTCTTCAGGGGCGGTGGGACTGGATGGCCCAGACCTGGGTGCGTCAGCGGGTTCCCCTGACAGAGGTGCCGCCGAGCTGGAGGACGGGGCGCTCATACGAGGGACATGAGGGATGTGGACTGTCTGGTCTACATCCTCCTCCTGAAAGCCCTCGTCCTCCTCGTCGAGCTGCTCGACAGCGGCTGCCTCTTCCGGAAGGTCAGGGTCCCCGCTGACATCCTGCAGCACTCTGCCAGTCTGCGAGTACAGGTACTCCACTCCGAGGAGTTCCCCTATGAAATAAAAAAAATAAAAAGCAGAGAAGTGTTAATGGGATGTAATTAATGCAACTGATGTAAATGTTCATTCTCTTACTTGACTTACCTGTGTACTCGCTAGGCTTGGTGTAGTCCTTAACCTGTTCCTTGCCAAGCACCCTTTCGCTGCTAAGGTTAAGGATGCTTGCAATAAACAATGATCAACCACAGAAAAGTATTAATCCGCCAGTCTCTGAATTGTTGCAATAGCATGTATTTTTTTTACCAACACAAAAGGTCAAGTATAATTACCTCTGAATCAGAGGAGTGGTCAGGGTGAGGAGAACTGTGTCGACCAGGGGCCTCAGGAGAGCTTCCGTCTTCAGGGGCGGTGGGACTGGATGGCCCAGACCTGGGTGCGTCAGCGGGTTCCCCTGACAGAGGTGCCGCCGAGCTGGAGGACGGGGCGCTCATACGAGGGACATGAGGGATGTGGACTGTCTGGTCTACATCCTCCTCCTGAAAGCCCTCGTCCTCCTCGTCGAGCTGCTCGACAGCGGCTGCCTCTTCCGGAAGGTCAGGGTCCCCGCTGACATCCTGCAGCACTCTGCCAGTCTGCGAGTACAGGTACTCCACTCCGAGGAGTTCCCCTATGAAATAAAAAAAATAAAAAGCAGAGAAGTGTTAATGGGATGTAATTAATGCAACTGATGTAAATGTTCATTCTCTTACTTGACTTACCTGTGTACTCGCTAGGCTTGGTGTAGTCCTTAACCTGTTCCTTGCCAAGCACCCTTTCGCTGCTAAGGTTAAGGATGCTTGCAATAAACAATGATCAACCACAGAAAAGTATTAATCCGCCAGTCTCTGAATTGTTGCAATAGCATGTATTTTTTTTACCAACACAAAAGGTCAAGTATAATTACCTCTGAATCAGAGGAGTGGTCAGGGTGAGGAGAACTGTGTCGACCAGGGGCCTCAGGAGAGCTTCCGTCTTCAGGGGCGGTGGGACTGGATGGCCCAGACCTGGGTGCGTCAGCGGGTTCCCCTGACAGAGGTGCCGCCGAGCTGGAGGACGGGGCGCTCATACGAGGGACATGAGGGATGTGGACTTCTGGTCTACATCCTCCTCCTGAAAGCCCTCGTCCTCCTCGTCGAGCTGCTCGACAGCGGCTGCCTCTTCCGGAAGGTCAGGGTCCCCGCTGACATCCTGCAGCACTCTGCCAGTCTGCGAGTACAGGTACTCCACTCCGAGGAGTTCCCCTATGAAATAAAAAAAATAAAAAGCAGAGAAGTGTTAATGGGATGTAATTAATGCAACTGATGTAAATGTTCATTCTCTTACTTGACTTACCTGTGTACTCGCTAGGCTTGGTGTAGTCCTTAACCTGTTCCTTGCCAAGCACCCTTTCGCTGCTAAGGTTAAGGATGCTTGCAATAAACAATGATCAACCACAGAAAAGTATTAATCCGCCAGTCTCTGAATTGTTGCAATAGCATGTATTTTTTTTACCAACACAAAAGGTCAAGTATAATTACCTCTGAATCAGAGGAGTGGTCAGGGTGAGGAGAACTGTGTCGACCAGGGGCCTCAGGAGAGCTTCCGTCTTCAGGGGCGGTGGGACTGGATGGCCCAGACCTGGGTGCGTCAGCGGGTTCCCCTGACAGAGGTGCCGCCGAGCTGGAGGACGGGGCGCTCATACGAGGGACATGAGGGATGTGGACTGTCTGGTCTACATCCTCCTCCTGAAAGCCCTCGTCCTCCTCGTCGAGCTGCTCGACAGCGGCTGCCTCTTCCGGAAGGTCAGGGTCCCCGCTGACATCCTGCAGCACTCTGCCAGTCTGCGAGTACAGGTACTCCACTCCGAGGAGTTCCCCTATGAAATAAAAAAAATAAAAAGCAGAGAAGTGTTAATGGGATGTAATTAATGCAACTGATGTAAATGTTCATTCTCTTACTTGACTTACCTGTGTACTCACTAGGCTTGGTGTAGTCCTTAACCTGTTCCTTGCCAAGCACCCTTTCGCTGCTAAGGTTAAGGATGCTTGCAATAAACAATGATCAACCACAGAAAAGTATTAATCCGCCAGTCTCTGAATTGTTGCAATAGCATGTATTTTTTTTACCAACACAAAAGGTCAAGTATAATTACCTCTGAATCAGAGGAGTGGTCAGGGTGAGGAGAACTGTGTCGACCAGGGGCCTCAGGAGAGCTTCCGTCTTCAGGGGCGGTGGGACTGGATGGCCCAGACCTGGGTGCGTCAGCGGGTTCCCCTGACAGAGGTGCCGCCGAGCTGGAGGACGGGGCGCTCATACGAGGGACATGAGGGATGTGGACTGTCTGGTCTACATCCTCCTCCTGAAAGCCCTCGTCCTCCTCGTCGAGCTGCTCGACAGCGGCTGCCTCTTCCGGAAGGTCAGGGTCCCCGCTGACATCCTGCAGCACTCTGCCAGTCTGCGAGTACAGGTACTCCACTCCGAGGAGTTCCCCTATGAAATCAAAAAAATAAAAAGCAGAGTAGAGAAGTGTTAATGGGATGTAATTAATGCAACTGATGTAAATGTTCATTCTCTTACTTGACTTACCTGTGTACTCACTAGGCTTGGTGTAGTCCTTAACCTGTTCCTTGCCAAGCACCCTTTCGCTGCTAAGGTTAAGGATGCTTGCAATAAACAATGATCAACCACAGAAAAGTATTAATCCGCCAGTCTCTGAATTGTTGCAATAGCATGTATTTTTTTTACCAACACAAAAGGTCAAGTATAATTACCTCTGAATCAGAGGAGTGGTCAGGGTGAGGAGAACTGTGTCGACCAGGGGCCTCAGGAGAGCTTCCGTCTTCAGGGGCGGTGGGACTGGATGGCCCAGACCTGGGTGCGTCAGCGGGTTCCCCTGACAGAGGTGCCGCCGAGCTGGAGGACGGGGCGCTCATACGAGGGACATGAGGGATGTGGACTGTCTGGTCTACATCCTCCTCCTGAAAGCCCTCGTCCTCCTCGTCGAGCTGCTCGACAGCGGCTGCCTCTTCCGGAAGGTCAGGGTCCCCGCTGACATCCTGCAGCACTCTGCCAGTCTGCGAGTACAGGTACTCCACTCCGAGGAGTTCCCCTATGAAATAAAAAAAAAAAAAAAGCAGAGAAGTGTTAATGGGATGTAATTAATGCAACTGATGTAAATGTTCATTCTCTTACTTGACTTACCTGTGTACTCACTAGGCTTGGTGTAGTCCTTAACCTGTTCCTTGCCAAGCACCCTTTCGCTGCTAAGGTTAAGGATGCTTGCAATAAACAATGATCAACCACAGAAAAGTATTAATCCGCCAGTCTCTGAATTGTTGCAATAGCATGTATTTTTTTTACCGACACAAAAGGTCAAGTATATAATTACCTCTGAATCAGAGGAGTGGTCAGGGTGAGGAGAACTGTGTCGACCAGGGGCCTCAGGAGAGCTTCCGTCTTCAGGGGCGGTGGGACTGGATGGCCCAGACCTGGGTGCGTCAGCGGGTTCCCCTGACAGAGGTGCCGCCGAGCTGGAGGACGGGGCGCTCATACGAGGGACATGAGGGATGTGGACTGTCTGGTCTACATCCTCCTCCTGAAAGCCCTCGTCCTCCTCGTCGAGCTGCTCGACAGCGGCTGCCTCTTCCGGAAGGTCAGGGTCCCCGCTGACATCCTGCAGCACTCTGCCAGTCTGCGAGTACAGGTACTCCACTCCGAGGCGTTCCCCTATGAAATCAAAAAAAAATAAAAAGCAGAGAAGTGTTAATGGGATGTAATTAATGCAACTGATGTAAATGTTCATTCTCTTACTTGACTTACCTGTGTACTCGCTAGGCTTGGTGTAGTCCTTAACCTGTTCCTTGCCAAGCACCCTTTCGCTGCTAAGGTTAAGGATGCTTGCAATAAACAATGATCAACCACAGAAAAGTATTAATCCGCCAGTCTTTGAATTGTTGCAATAGCATGTATTTTTTTTACCAACACAAAAGGTCAAGTATAATTACCTCTGAATCAGAGGAGTGGTCAGGGTGAGGAGAACTGTGTCGACCAGGGGCCTCAGGAGAGCTTCCGTCTTCAGGGGCGGTGGGACTGGATGGCCCAGACCTGGGTGCGTCAGCGGGTTCCCCTGACAGAGGTGCCGCCGAGCTGGAGGACGGGGCGCTCATACGAGGGACATGAGGGATGTGGACTGTCTGGTCTACATCCTCCTCCTGAAAGCCCTCGTCCTCCTCGTCGAGCTGCTCGACAGCGGCTGCCTCTTCCGGAAGGTCAGGGTCCCCGCTGACATCCTGCAGCACTCTGCCAGTCTGCGAGTACAGGTACTCCACTCCGAGGAGTTCCCCTATGAAATAAAAAAAATAAAAAGCAGAGTAGAGAAGTGTTAATGGGATGTAATTAATGCAACTGATGTAAATGTTCATTCTCTTACTTGACTTACCTGTGTACTCGCTAGGCTTGGTGTAGTCCTTAACCTGTTCCTTGCCAAGCACCCTTTCGCTGCTAAGGTTAAGGATGCTTGCAATAAACAATGATCAACCACAGAAAAGTATTAATCCGCCAGTCTCTGAATTGTTGCAATAGCATGTATTTTTTTTACCAACACAAAAGGTCAAGTATAATTACCTCTGAATCAGAGGAGTGGTCAGGGTGAGGAGAACTGTGTCGACCAGGGGCCTCAGGAGAGCTTCCGTCTTCAGGGGCGGTGGGACTGGATGGCCCAGACCTGGGTGCGTCAGCGGGTTCCCCTGACAGAGGTGCCGCCGAGCTGGAGGACGGGGCGCTCATACGAGGGACATGAGGGATGTGGACTGTCTGGTCTACATCCTCCTCCTGAAAGCCCTCGTCCTCCTCGTCGAGCTGCTCGACAGCGGCTGCCTCTTCCGGAAGGTCAGGGTCCCCGCTGACATCCTGCAGCACTCTGCCAGTCTGCGAGTACAGGTACTCCACTCCGAGGAGTTCCCCTATGAAATAAAAAAAATAAAAAGCAGAGAAGTGTTAATGGGATGTAATTAATGCAACTGATGTAAATGTTCATTCTCTTACTTGACTTACCTGTGTACTCACTAGGCTTGGTGTAGTCCTTAACCTGTTCCTTGCCAAGCACCCTTTCGCTGCTAAGGTTAAGGATGCTTGCAATAAACAATGATCAACCACAGAAAAGTATTAATCCGCCAGTCTCTGAATTGTTGCAATAGCATGTATTTTTTTTACCAACACAAAAGGTCAAGTATAATTACCTCTGAATCAGAGGAGTGGTCAGGGTGAGGAGAACTGTGTCGACCAGGGGCCTCAGGAGAGCTTCCGTCTTCAGGGGCGGTGGGACTGGATGGCCCAGACCTGGGTGCGTCAGCGGGTTCCCCTGACAGAGGTGCCGCCGAGCTGGAGGACGGGGCGCTCATACGAGGGACATGAGGGATGTGGACTGTCTGGTCTACATCCTCCTCCTGAAAGCCCTCGTCCTCCTCGTCGAGCTGCTCGACAGCGGCTGCCTCTTCCGGAAGGTCAGGGTCCCCGCTGACATCCTGCAGCACTCTGCCAGTCTGCGAGTACAGGTACTCCACTCCGAGGAGTTCCCCTATGAAATAAAAAAAATAAAAAGCAGAGAAGTGTTAATGGGATGTAATTAATGCAACTGATGTAAATGTTCATTCTCTTACTTGACTTACCTGTGTACTCGCTAGGCTTGGTGTAGTCCTTAACCTGTTCCTTGCCAAGCACCCTTTCGCTGCTAAGGTTAAGGATGCTTGCAATAAACAATGATCAACCACAGAAAAGTATTAATCCGCCAGTCTCTGAATTGTTGCAATAGCATGTATTTTTTTTACCAACACAAAAGGTCAAGTATAATTACCTCTGAATCAGAGGAGTGGTCAGGGTGAGGAGAACTGTGTCGACCAGGGGCCTCAGGAGAGCTTCCGTCTTCAGGGGCGGTGGGACTGGATGGCCCAGACCTGGGTGCGTCAGCGGGTTCCCCTGACAGAGGTGCCGCCGAGCTGGAGGACGGGGCGCTCATACGAGGGACATGAGGGATGTGGACTGTCTGGTCTACATCCTCCTCCTGAAAGCCCTCGTCCTCCTC
>NW_027259423.1:0-31699 GCF_045791955.1 Oncorhynchus clarkii lewisi
CAAATTAAATCAAATCAAATTTTTTATTTGTCACATACACATGGTTAGCAGATGTTAATGCGAGTGTAGCGAAATGCTTGTGCTTCTAGTTCCGACAATGCAGTAATAACAAGTAATCTAACTAACAATTCCAAAACTACTGTCTTGTACACAGTGTAAGGGGATAAAGAATATGTACATAAGGATATATGAATGAGTGATGGTACAGAGCAGCATAGGCAAGATACAGTAGATGGTATCGGGTACAGTATGTACAAATGAGATGAGTATGTAAACAAAGTGGCATAGTATAGTATAAAGTGGCTAGTGATACATGTATTACATAAGGATACCGTCGATGATATAGAGTACAGTATATACGTATGCGTATGAGATGAATAATGTAGGGTAAGTAACATTTATATAAGGTAGCATTGTTTAAAGTGGCTAGTGATATATTTACATCATTTCCCATCAATTCCCATTATTAAAGTGGCTGGAGTTGAGTCAGTGTCAGTGTGTTGGCAGCAGCCACTCAGTGTTAGTGGTGGCTGTTTAACAGTCTGATGGCCTTGAGGTAGAAGCTGTTTTTCAGTCTCTCGGTCCCAGCTTTGATGCACCTGTACTGACCTCGCCTTCTGGATGATAGCGGGGTGAACAGGCAGTGGCTCGGGTGGTTGATGTCCTTGATGATCTTTATGGCCTTCCTGTGACATCGGGTGGTGTAGGTGTCCTGGAGGGCAGGTAGTTTGCCCCCGGTGATGCGTTGTGCAGACCTCACTACCCTCTGGAGAGCCTTACGGTTGAGGGCGGTGCAGTTGCCATACCAGGCGGTGATACAGCCCGCCAGGATGCTCTCGATTGTGCATCTGTAGAAGTTTGTGAGTGCTTTTGGTGACAAGCCGAATTTCTTCAGCCTCCTGAGGTTGAAGAGGCGCTGCTGCGCCTTCTTCACGATGCTGTCTGTGTGAGTGGACCAATTCAGTTTGTCTGTGATGTGTATGCCGAGGAACTTAAAACTTGCTACCCTCTCCACTACTGTTCCATCGATGTGGATAGGGGGGTGTTCCCTCTGCTGTTTCCTGAAGTCCACAATCATCTCCTTAGTTTTGTTGACGTTGAGTGTGAGGTTGTTTTCCTGACACCACACTCCGAGGGCCCTCACCTCCTCCCTGTAGGCCGTCTCATCGTTGTTGGTAATCAAGCCTACCACTGTTGTGTCGTCCGCAAACTTGATGATTGAGTTGGAGGCGTGCGTGGCCACGCAGTCGTGGGTGAACAGGGAGTACAGGAGAGGGCTCAGAACGCAACCTTGTGGGGCCCCAGTGTTGAGGATCAGCGGGGAGGAGATGTTGTTGCCTACCCTCACCACCTGGGGGCGGCCCGTCAGGAAGTCCAGTACCCAGTTGCACAGGGCGGGGTCGAGACCCAAGGTCTCGAGCTTGATGACGAGCTTGGAGGGTACTATGGTGTTGAATGCCGAGCTGTAGTCGATGAACAGCATTCTCACATAGGTATTCCTCTTGTCCAGATGGGTTAGGGCAGTGTGCAGTGTGGTTGTGGATGATATGTTACGTTTGGTATGGTTACAGGAGACAGATAATTAATAAATGCAAAAACTAAAGTAGGATGGTTGGTCGGCATTTAACAAGAACGTCTAGCAAAGCAAAAGTTACGAGTTCAAATCTCGTCACTGACAACTTTAGCATTTGAGCTAAATAGCAACTTTTTTTTTAGCTAACCCTGTCACTAACCCTAACCTTAACGCTTTTAGCTAACCCTAACCTTAACCCTTTAAGCGAACCCCAACCTTAACCCTTTAAACTAACTCCTAAACTTAACTTTAGCTTAACCATGACACCTAACCCTAACCCCTAGCCAAGCTAATGTTAGCCACCTAGTCACCTAGATGGAATTTGTCATACGTTTAGCAAATTTGTAACATAAAATAGAAATTGAAGTTTGTATAGTTCTGGTTTCTGCTACTGCATTTTAAAAAAGGTTACTCTTAAATCATCATTATAAAGTTCAGTAAAATAAAAAGTGTAGTTAATTCTCCATCTTCCTTAAATTGCAGACTGCACTTCATCTATGGCATTAAACCTTCCTACTTCAATTGCCAGATGCAGTATCCCAGTTCTCAACTGGGTACACAAGAATCTTTGACTTCTTGTTAGGTGATAGGTGACATAGGGTTATGGATCATACTGTAGGTGTTCTTTATCTGGTTTTACGTTCTGCGCTTTGGTTTTAGCCATATATCAACATTTTTCTTTGTAGCTAAGGGTTAACTTGTGTTTGCTCATGTTGACATTTCATCCAGTGGAGGCTGCTGAGGGGAGGACAGCACATATAAATGTCTGGAACGGCGCAACTGGAATGGCATCAAACACATGGAAACCATGTATTTGATACCATACCACTGATTCCGCTCCAGCCATTACAACGAGCCCGTCCTCCCCAATTAAGGTGCCACCATCCTCCTGTGATTCCATCACAACTTGTTTCAAAATATTTGTTGAAGATCAGCTTCCTTATGTCATTGCGTTCCTTTGTCCAAGGGTAATTGTGTGTTTTATTCCAGGTGAAAGCCTGTTGAGTTATTCTGTCCTCTGGCATGTCAATAAGATTTCATTTTATTTTATTTCATTGGGCTCCCATCCCGATGTCTCCTTGAATAGCCCGATTTGGGGCAAGCTTATACACCCCAAGGAAACATCTGTTTTAAATAGAGTTTGCCGTTTTGGCTTCCTTGCTCCATAACTCCATGTTCAATAAGGACACACACATGAATTACAGAGCTGTGAACATGTACAATAACCAAAGACTTTACAGATTTTATATTATCTAGCAACGGACTCCAACACTTAAACCTGCAGGATCAGATTAGGACTTTATACACTCCAAAGGTCATATATTCATAGCTACGGACATTCGGGGTGCTGAGGGTGCTGCAGAACCCTCTGATAAATCACAATATAAAATAATATACAAGAAATATCAAAATAAATTTAAAAAAATAGTTCACCAGACCTTCATTACTCTTGTTTGAGTTGGGAAAATACTCGTCAGCAGAGAAGGGAGAAAAATATTGTTCCAAACGGATAGTGATGAATACGTCTTACTGTACCTTTTTTATGAAGTGATGAATACGTCTTACTGTACCTTTTTTATGAAGTGATGAATACGTCTTACTGTGCCCTTTTTTATGAAGTGATGAATACGTCTTACTGTGCCTTTTTTATGAAGTGATGAATACGTCTTACTGTGCCTTTTTTATGAAGTGATGAATACGTCTTACTGTACCCTTTTTTATGAAGTGATGAATACGTCTTACTGTGCCTTTTTTATGAAGTGATGAATACGTCTTACTGTGCCCTTTTTTATGAAGTGATGAATACGTCTTACTGTACCTTTTTTATGAAGTGATGAATACGTCTTACTGTGCCCTTTTTTATGAAGTGATGAATACGTCTTACTGTACCTTTTTTATGAAGTGATGAATACGTCTTACTGTGCCCTTTTTTATGAAGTGATGAATACGTCTTACTGTACCTTTTTTATGAAGTGCTTATCTGGGTTTTCTCTTGGTTGATCAATAATCTCCACTTTGTACACCAGAGATTGACAGTGTTCAACATACATTGCAAATCATTCTCAGTCTCTTCAAGGTGGACAATATCGTTTGAGGTTTAAATACAAAACATGTAATTGATGGAATTGGAACCAGGTGTGATGGAAGACAAGACAAAACCAATGGAAAATGAAAAGTGGATTGGCGATGGTTAGAAGGTCGGTGACGTCGACCGCCGAACGCCGCCCGAACAAGGAGAGGGACCAACTTCGGCGGAAGTCGTGACACAGTTCTTGCCTTGATGACAGCTTTGCACACTTTTGGCATTCTCTCAACCAGCTTAATGAGGTAGTCACTTGGAATGCATTTCAATTAACAGGTGTGCCTTGTTAAAATTGATTTGTGGAATTTCTTTCCTTCTTAATGCGTTTTAGCCAATCAGTTGTGTTGTGACAAGGTAGGGGTGGTATACAGAAGTATACATACCCCTATTTGGTAAAAGACCAAGTCCATTGTCACGACTTCCGCCGAAGTGGGTCTCTCTCCTTGTTTGGGCGGCGTTCGACGGTCGACGTCACCGGCTTTCTAGCCACCGCCGATCCACTTTTCATTTTCCATTTGTTCTGTCTTTGTCTTATCACACCTGGCTTCACTCAATCAGTTACTTGTTTATTATTCAACCCTCTGTTCCCCATGTTGTATTTGTGAGGGATTGTTTATTGTATTTTCGGTCCGTCATTGTGTGCTCGTGATGTTACTTTGTACATTTGTCATTTTGAGTAAAAGTACGTTGATTACTCATATTTGCTGTTCTGCGCCTGACTCTCTACACCAGCTACACACAGAACCCTTACATCCATATTATGGCAAGAACAGCTCAAAAAAGCAAAGAGAAAAGACAGTCCATCATTACTTTAAGATGTGAAGGTCATTTAATACATAATAATAAAAGATTGGCTTGGTCCAAGAATCACGAGTAATGAACATTAGACTTGTGGAAATCTGTCCTTTGATCTGATGAGTCCAAATTAGAGATTTTTGGTTCCAACCACCGTGTCTTTGTGAGATGCAGAGTAGGTGAACAGATGATCTCTGCATGTGTGGTTCCCACCATGACGCATGGAGGAGAACTATAATTTGTTTTTCAACAGGACAATGACCCAACACACCACCAGGCTGTGTAAGGGCTATTTGACCAAGAAGGAGAGTGATGGAGTGCTGCATCAGATGACCTGGCCTCCACAATCACCTGACCTCAACCCAATTGAGATGGTTTGGGATGAGTTGGACCGCAGAGTGAAGGAAAAGCAGCCAACAAGTGCTCAGCATATGTTGGAACTCCTTCAAGACTGTTGGAAAAACATTCCAGGTGAATCTGGTTGAGAGTGCCAAGAGTGTTCAAAGCTGTCATCAAGGCAAAGGGTGGCTATTTTGAAGAATATAAAATATATTTTGATTTGTTTAACACTTTTTCGGTTACTACATGATTCCATATGTGTTATTTCATAGTTTTGTGTTGATGTCTTCAATATTATTCTACACTGTAGAAAATTCAAAAAATAAAGAAAAAGCCTTGAATGAGTAGACCTGTCCAAACGTTTGACTGGTGCTGGTACTGTAGAACCCTTTTGAGTTATGTGGAACCATTTACTCAGAAAGTTGTACGTGGAACCCAAAATAGTTCTACCTGGAAACAAAAAGAGTTATTCAAAGGTTTATCCTAAGGGGACAGCTGAAGAACCCTTTTAGGATTAGATTAGATTATGTTATTAGTCACATGGTAGAAACCTGGAACACAAACATCATAGAAAATATTGACACCACACACACACACACCATCACACATGCACACACATGTCTCTGTGTACAGACAGTATTTTATCACCTCTCTCCTCTCCTTATCTTTTTCTCTCTATCATCCCCTTTTTCCCATCATTCCTCACGTGACACATGACCTCTTCCATATTTCCTCCATCACATACATACCCTCTTTTTCTCTCCCAAAATACATTCCCATTCTTGATTATGTGTAACAGTGTGTATGTAGGCTATTGTATATGCAATTTCCAATTAAAACAAACTACATACCCTCTCCTGCTAACTAACAGCTAACCTGAAAAGTTAATCACGACCTCACGGTCTGCTCCATCACAAAGAACAATTTCAAATCATCCTTCATCCCCTCAAGCAGCCCGTCAGCCATTTTGAAAGGGATTGGAACAAATTGGGTGCATGTGTGATAGTGCTACTTCCTTCTTTTGATGACCCGATCTGATCCTGACATGGTTAGATTGGTGAAAGCAATGAGGTGGGAACCTGGAAACTGTCATTTGCCTGTTCAGGGAAAAAATTGCCTAATTTCATGCAATAATCTTTTATAATATCACTTATATTTTTTATTACCACTTAAACGGGAAAGAAAGTACAAATGTTCATTTAAAACGTTACTTCATCCAAATGTATCATGCAACTGAGGCAACAACATGTTCGTAGAAAGGAAATGAATAGATCAGATTGCTATTGACACGTCCCTCATGTTCTTTAGACACAGCCTGTTCTTGGATGAGTAGAAAATATCAATCACATTTCTATTCACCAGAACAGACATTGTGTTAATGTTGATGATGTTTGAAACCCCATGGCCTTTTCAGTTATACAGTTACCTGTGAGTTGAATGGACCCTTCACTAAGCCCCGCCGCAGAATTTTGGACAACCAATCGCAGAGCTCCAATGGATAGCAACTGTCGTCGAGTGCGACACGACACCTCGGACAAGCTCATGTTTGAAACACAAAGACAGTGAGGACAGTGGGAAAAACAGAGAATTACTTGGAAAACCAGGAACCATCAGTTGCTTTCCAAGAACCAGGCTGAAGAGATTTAATCATGAGCTGATCCATCACATTGAAGCTATTAGCTCTTTCTGAAGCGTAAAAAAAATACCTTAATTACCACTTAAACAAACCTAACATATAACTTTCATTTAAAATGATACTTTATTCAAGTGTAGCGTGCAACAGAAGCAAGAACATACTGTACAACCAGTGTTCTTTATTTTTTCACTTCTCTCCTCTCCTTTTCCCCCAACAACTCCTTATCTTTTTCTCTCTATTAACACCTTTTTCCCATCATCCCTCATACAGCGCCCCCACACCTCCTATTTCCTCACCTGATCTCTTCCATATTTCCTCCATAACATCCTCTCCCTCTTTGTTCTATCCAAGAAGACCACACTCTCCATTCCTGTCTGTGTATAGCAGTGCGTTGGTAGGCTATTGTATGTATCATTTACCAATTGAAACAAACCACATTTATTCTCTCCTGCTAACTAGCAGCTAACCTGAAAAGTTCAGCACGACCTCACAGTCTGTTCCGTCGCAAAGAACAATTCTAATTTAAAATCATCCTTCCTCATCTCGAGCTGCCTGTTATCCGTTTTGATTGATTGGAACACATTGGGTGCATGTATAATCATTAGCTCATCTATGCTATTTTAAACCTGACATCCTTAATACTTCCAATACATTTTTTTAAGTTGTTTAACCTAAACAGAAGCTCTAACTTACCATTGACAATAACATGCAACTCTCTGTTAAATTAGACATCACTACATCTGCTTTGACTCAGTGTCAAACACATCTGAATATTCAACATGTTTGTAGACAGAAAATATATAGATTTATCAGATTGCTATTGACACATCTCGCACTTACTTTAGACCTCACAGCCTGCTCTTGGATGTGTAGAAAATAAAAATCACATTTCTATTTACCAAACTAGACAGTGTGTTAATGTTTATGTTTGAAACCCCATGGTCTTCATCAGTTATACAGTTACCAATGAGTTGAAATACTCAAATACTTCCCCCCTGTGACTGGGTTCGAATCTGAGTCTCCTGCATGCCACAAGACTGCAATAGCCGCCGAGCTAAAGCCTAGCCATTAGCTAGCTTGGGGAGCTTACTCAAATCTCCAGGTCTCAGACAAGGTGACTCATCAAGCAAGTGTGGTTCATGGAATCCCCTCCGTAACACATAGGCCTACCCATCCCAAATTAGAGACCTGAAGACTTGCATAAGCTCCCTGAGCAAGCTAATGCCTGGGCTTAAAGAGTGACTGAACGCACCGATTTGCATGTGTTTTTAAATTTTTAAATTGAACCTTTATTTAACTAGGCAAGTCAGTTAAGAACAAATTCTTATTTACAATGAAGGCCTACCCCGGCCAAACCCTTACCCGGGAAGACGCTGGGCCAATTGTGCTCAGCCCTATGGGACTCCCAATCTCCGCCGGTTGTGATACAGCCTGGAATAGAACCTGGGTCTGTAGTGATGCCTCTAGCACTGAGATGCAGTGCCACTCTGTTGCTCATTAAACAAAAACTATTTCAGTCTTGGGGATGTGATTTGATGTGGCAGTTACTGATGTTTGTCTCCCATGACAAACCATAGAAACAAAGCCAGTACTCCCTTAAAAAAAACTACCTGTAAACCTGCGCTTTCACATATGAAAATCAGATATGCATTTTCACATATGATAAACTCTGCATGTTGAAATCTCACTTTCACATGTGGAATTACAATTTCACATCTGGTGGTGAAATAGTGTTATTTCCCCCAAATAGTCAGAAGGAATCTAAGATAACTCAAGGAATCTGTAATTCATTTTGAAGTTTTTACTGAGGAGGTTTTAGTCACCTAATTGTACATCTAGCAATGTGTTGTCTTATGTAAACAAAGTCTGATCCGCTGCACTGCTGGGCAGGTTTGTCTCATTGTCTGTGTGTTCTGCAGTAGGATTGGATAGAGAGCAATCAATGCAGCTGTGTATCCTGTGTTAGTGGGCAAGTGAGCATTGTCGAAATCAAAACCAGTTAGTAATGACAAACTCACATACAAAACTCAGTTTTGGACGAGACTGACTTTATTAAACATTTTATCCTATTTACACTTTGTAGTAGATTTTGACACTAGAATAAATGTTTCTGAATAATAGGGATGCCACATAGGCCGTTTTGGATCAGATAAGTTGTTTATTGCCTTCAGTTGCGCTTTAAGCTCAGCAGGCTAACACAGTAAACCACCTCCTTTACACATCTAATAAACAATATTATTATATCCAGTGAAGCTTCAATCTGGAATCTGCATTAAGGGAAACAGCACCACTCTTCGCCCCACAGCCTTTGTTATTGTTTTTGTTTTGTTCATGAAATGGAGGGAAAACTGAAAAGAGGAGCGTCCACAGTGTGGTAAAAAAAAAGTTTGATCACGCAGTGATGTCTGAGGAGAAAAAAACAGTGTTTATGGTTTTGTAGTGACTTCTTTGTTATTGTACTATCCCAAACGGACATGGCAGTTTCACCAATTAAAGATGGAGTCTGCATTGGGGGAAACAGCGTCCCTGTTCACCCCAGCGCCTTTGTTATGGTTTTTGTTTTGTTGACTAAACGGAGGTGAGGAGCTTCCAAACGTAGAGGAGGAGCTTCCAAACGGAGAGGAGGAGCTTCCAAGCGGAGAGGAGGAGCTTCCAAACGGAGAGGAGGAGCTTCCAAGCAGAGAGGAGGAGCTTCCAAACGGAGAGGAGGAGCTTCCAAACAGAGAGGAGGAGCGTAGTAAAAAAACATTCTGTACATAATGTTCTGTTCTAACACGCGTGCAGTTTTGTCTGAGGGGGAAAAACAGTGTTTGTTGTTTGCAGTAACGTCTTTGTTGTTGTAATAGCCCAAACAGATGTGGCAGTTTCACCAGATTCCATCTTTAAGCTTTAGCATTAACTTGAGGACAAACTCAAATCTACAGGCCACAGGCAAGGTTATTTATCACCTCTGTTAAACAGTCATCCATTCCGTCATTAGACAAATCAATAAATTATTATTCAGCCACACGTCCCCATCGAGCCCTCTGGACCCATCTGTCCGTCACAGAAACACCTGTGGGGAGGAACACCGGAGAGAACAATAAAGGCTTTCGGTCCTGAGGATGTGTAGAACAGAAACCTTATACCTCCTCCTTGTCTGCCTTATCTCATCTCTCCTTCTGTCCTCCTTCTCATTCCTACTCCCATCCCCTCCGTTCTTCCCCCTCTTTTCGCCCAATGGAAAACTTTTCTCCACATAACTGAGAAGTGGTGGTGCTCATACTCCTAGGATTGCCACAGAAGAAAAGTGGGCTGCCCCCCACTCTCTCCAGAGTGAGTAAAAAAGAAGGACAATACCAGAAATGTTCACTTGATACTCAGGGTGTCTTCTTGAAGACACTGGTAATGGGTTAAGGCTTCACCGTTCCTAAGCATTCACGTGGATATAACAACTAAGCCTGTATAGTGGAGAAAAAAACGGTAACAAATTCAACCATTTCAACTTTTCTTCCTGTGTTTTCTGATGGCTGCAGAGTAGGCTCATTCTGTCTCACTTCTTTCGTAAGATTACACTGCAGTAATTCTAGTGGGTCAAGGTCAAAGACCTCAAGCTCAATTCCTTTGAGTTAACAGACCAATATACATCAAAGCCTTGCTGTAGCCTTTAAATCAGAATGAGGAAATACTTTGAACTCTCCTACAGTGACCTTGCTTACCACTCTCATTTCTCTGCAAAACCCGGAAAGAAATAATTTGGAGAGCTGAGAACACACAGCGCGTTCAGTCACGGGGAGGGTGCTTTACGGCTAGTCACCTCAGATGCAAACGTTTAGACAAGAGCTTTGTTTGAAGCACAGAATATTTTGGAAACAATTGTCTGACTACAATACAGCTGCCTTGAACACCTTCAGGATAGCAATCGTGGGTTCAAATAGTATTTTTCCCCCAAATACTTTAAGCCTTTGATTTGGTCGGGTTTTGCTCTTTTGGGATGATTCCATTGGTTTCACTGCGCAAGACAAGCACAATCAAGCGTCGCTAAAGTATTTGAAAGAAAACCCAGTTCTGCAGGATAGCGTTGTGCCGCAGACGAGAGTCTGAAGGCTTGAGAAGTCAGCAGCCATCCCATCACAACACCTTCCACCCAGGCTAGCCTGTCAGGCCGAGGGAAACAATCCGCTCTTCAACCTAGGAATGGGCTGTGGAACCTGGGGAAGCCGGCCGACTTCAGCCACCCCCAGTGGAGAGACCCAGACAGCATCTCACAGTCATTTTGTCTAGTCTACATCGAGCATCAATAAGCATCAGAGCCACTCTATAAAGCAGTTGTCACGTTCTGACCTCTATTTCCTTTGTTTTTGTATTTATTTAGTATGGTCAGGGCGTGAGTTGGGTGGGCAGTCTATGTTTGTTTTTCTATGTTTTGGGTCAGTTCTATGTTTTCGGCCTAGTATGGTTCTCAATCAGAGGCAGGTGTCATTAGTTGTCTCTGATTGAGAATCATACTTAGGTAGCCTGGGTTTCACTGTTTGTTTGTGGGTGATTGTTCCTGTCACTGTGTTTGGTGTCACAGGATAGGACTGTTTTGCGTGTTCACGTTTCTTGTTTTTTGTTAGTTTGTTCATGTGTAGCGATTTATTAAAACATGAATAACCACCACGCTGCGCTTTGGTCCGCTTCTCTTCCTCCTACAGACGAACGCCGTTACAGAATCACCCACCACAACAGGACCAAGCGGTGTGGTAATGGGCAAAGGAAAAAGCAGCAGCAGGAGCAGCGCGAGGAGGTATGGACATGGGAGGACGAACTAGACGGTAAAGGACCTTGGGCTCAGCCAGGAGAGTATCGCCGCCCCAAGGAAGAACGGGAGGCGGCGAAAGCGGAGAGGCGCTGGTATGAGGAGGCAGCGCGGCGTCGTGGATGGAAGCCCGGGAGTCAGCCCCAAAAATTTCTTGGGGGGGGGCTAACAGGGAGTATGGCTACGCCAGGTAGGAGACCTGAGCCAACTTCCTGTGGTTACCGGGGGGCTAGAGAGACCGGGCAGGCACCGTGTTATGCTGTGGAGCGCACGGTGTCCCCAGTGCGGGTGCACAGCCCGGTGCGGTACATTCCAGCTCCGCGTATCGGCCGGGCTAGAGTGGGCATCGAGCCAAGTGCCATGAAGCCGGCTCTACGCATCTGGTCTCCAGTGCGTCTCCTTGGGCCGGCTTACATGGCACCAGCCTTGCGCACGGTGTCCCCGGTTCGCCTGCATAGCCCAGTGCGGGCTATTCCACCTCGCCGCACTGGCAGGGCGACCGGGACCATTCAACCGGGTAAGGTTGGGCAGGCTCGGTGCTCAAGAGCTCCAGTGCGCCTGCACGGCCCGGTCTATCCGTCACCACCTCCACACCCCAGCCCTCCGGTGGCAGCTCCCCGTACCAGGCTGTCTCTCCGGCCCATCCGTCCAGAGCCTTCCTCCTCTCCAGCGCTGCCGGAGTCTCCCGCCTCTCCGGCGCTACCAGAGCCTTCCTCCTCTCCAGCGCTGCCGGAGTCTCCCGCCTGTCCGGCGCCTCTGCCGGAGTCTCCCGCCTGTCCGGCGCCTCTGCCGGAGTCTCCCGCCTGTCCGGCGCCTCTGCCGGAGTCTCCCGCCTGTCCGGCGCCTCTGCCGGAGTCTCCCGCCTGTCCGGCGCCTCTGCCGGAGCCTCCCGCCTGTCCGGCGCCTCTGCCGGAGCCTCCCGCCTGTCCGGCGCCTCTGCCGGAGCCTCCCGCCTGTCCGGCGCCTCTGCCGGAGCCTCCCGCCTGTCCGGCGCCTCTGCCGGAGCCTCCCGCCTGTCCGGCGCCTCTGCCGGAGCCTCCCGCCTGTCCGGCGCCTCTGCCGGAGCCTCCCGCCTGTCCGGCGCCTCTGCCGGAGCCTCCCGCCTGTCCGGCGCCTCTGCCGGAGCCTCCCGCCTGTCCGGCGCCTCTGCCGGAGCCTCCCGCCTGTCCGGCGCCTCTGCCGGAGCCTCCCGCCTGTCCGGCGCCTCTGCCGGAGCCTCCCGCCTGTCCGGCGCCTCTGCCGGAGCCTCCCGCCTGTCCGGCGCCTCTGCCGGAGCCTCCCGCCTGTCCGGCGCCTCTGCCGGAGCCTCCCGTCTGCCCGGCGCCTCTGCCGGAGCCTCCCGTCTGCCCAACGCCGCCAGCGCCGCCCGTCTGCCCGGCGCCGCCAGCGCCGCCCGTCTGCCAGGGGCCGCCAGCGCCGCCCGTCTGCCAGGGGCCGCCAGTGCCGCCCGTCAGCCAGGGGCCGCCAGTGCCGCCCGTCAGCCAGGGGCCGCCAGTGCCGCCCGTCAGCCAGGGGCCGCCAGTGCCGCCCGTCAGCCAGGGGCCGCCAGTGCCGCCAGTCAACCAGGGGCCGCCAGTGCCGCCAGTCAGCCCAGCGCCAGCGCCGCCAGTCAACCAGGGGCCGCCAGTGCCGCAAGTCAGCCAGGGGCCGCCAGTCAGCCAGGGGCCGCCAGTGCCGCCAGTCAGCCAGGGGCCGCTAGAGCCCCTCTGTCCCGAGCAGCTGCCCCTCTGTCCCGAGCAGCTGCCCCTCTGTCCCGAGCAGCTGCCCCTCTGTCCCGAGCAGCTGCCCCTCTGTCCCGAGCAGCTGCCCCTCTGTCCCGAGCTGCTGCTTCACCTCTGTCCCGAGCAGCCCCTCTGTCCAGTGGGGTCATTGAGAGGGGTGGGCATGGGGAGTAAGCCACGGAGGTGGACAATACGGCGGACTAAGACAATGGCGAAGTGGGGTCCGCGTCCCGCGCCAGAGCCGCCACCGCGGACAGACGCCCACCCAGACCCTCCCCTATAGGTCAAGGTTTTGCGGCCGGAGTCCGCACCTTTGGGGGGGGGGTACTGTCACGTTCTGACCTCTATTTCCTTTGTTTTTGTATTTATTTAGTATGGTCAGGGCGTGAGTTGGGTGGGCAGTCTATGTTTGTTTTTCTATGTTTTGGGTCAGTTCTATGTTTTCGGCCTAGTATGGTTCTCAATCAGAGGCAGGTGTCATTAGTTGTCTCTGATTGAGAATCATACTTAGGTAGCCTGGGTTTCACTGTTTGTTTGTGGGTGATTGTTCCTGTCACTGTGTTTGGTGTCACAGGATAGGACTGTTTTGCGTGTTCACGTTTCTTGTTTTTTGTTAGTTTGTTCATGTGTAGCGATTTATTAAAACATGAATAACCACCACGCTGCGCTTTGGTCCGCTTCTCTTCCTCCTACAGACGAACGCCGTTACAGCAGTGGGTTGCCGGTGGGCTGCTGAAGGGTTGTCATGACGTTTGGTGCATCAAGGATGGGGGTCCATTACCCACAACCCCATAAAACAAAATTGATAGAAAGTTCAGCACATTGTACGTGTTATCAATTTGGTTTTATTTAACTAATCAACAGCAACACAAGTTCAAGTGGTCTTCATGAATCTATAAAAAGGTGTAATTTAGTTTCCGCCTCCCAGAAACGAATCTCCCAGGATATTGATGTCAGTGTTGTGTGAGTTACAATATTATCGCAACCACTTGAAAACGAGATATTGATTTATTGGAAGCCACTAATTGTCTCTGACTGGGTGACAGACTTTCCTAAAGAGTGTGTTTTAGAGGTTGGTGTGTTTTTGTATGTGTGTGTGTGGGCACGCATGCGAGCCCGGGTGGCGCAGTGGTTAAGGGCGCTGTACTGCCAGCTGTGCCACCAGAGACTCTGGGTTCGCGCCCAGGCTCTGTCGCAACAGTCCGCGACCGGGAGGTCCGTGGGGCCACGCACAATTGGCCTAGCGTCGTCCAGGTTAGGGAGGGCTTGGCCGGTAGGGATATCCTTGTCTCATCACACACCAGCGACTCCTGTGGCGGGCCGGGCGCAGTGCACGCTAACCAAGGTTGCCAGGTGCACGGTGTTTCCTCCGACACATTGGTGCGGCGGGCGTCCGGGTTGGATGCGCGCTGTGTTAAGAAGCAGTGCGGCTTGGTTGGGTTGTGTATTGGAGGACGCATGACTTTCAACCTTCGTCTCTCCCGAGCCCGTACGGGAGTTGTAGCGATGAGACAAGATAGTAGCTACTAAACAATTGGATACTACGAAATTGGGGAGAAAAAGGGGTAAAATTCAACAACAAAAAAAAGAAGAAAAAGAGCAATGTGTGTTAGAGAGAAGTATGTGTGGTCATTCATAACAGAGAAGTATGTGTGGTCATTCATAACAGAGAAGTATGTGTGGTCATTTATAACAGAGAAGTATGTGTGGTCATTCATAACAGAGAAGTATGTGTGGTCATTCATAACAGAGAAGTATGTGTGGTCATTCATAACAGAGAAGTATGTGTGGTCATTCATAACAGAGAAGTATGTGTGGTCATTCATAACAGAGAAGTATGTGTGGTCATTCATAACAGAGAAGTATGTGTGGTCATTCATAACAGAGAAGTATGTGTGGTCATTTATAACAGAGAAGTATGTGTGGTCATTCATAACAGAGAAGTATGTGTGGTCATTCATAACAGAGAAGTATGTGTGGTCATTCATAACAGAGAAGTATGTGTGGTCATTCATAACAGAGAAGTATGTGTGGTCATTCATAACAGAGAAGTATGTGTGGTCATTCATAACAATGTGTGGTCATTCATAACAGAGAAGTATGTGTGGTCATTCATAACAGAGAAGTATGTGTGGTCATTCATAACAGAGAAGTATGTGTGGTCATTCATAACAGAGAAGTATGTGTGGTCATTCATAACAGAGAAGTATGTGTGGTCATTCATAACAGAGAAGTATGTGTGGTCATTTATAACAGAGAAGTATGTGTGGTCATTCATAACAGAGAAGTATGTGTGGTCATTCATAACAGAGAAGTATGTGTGGTCATTCATAACAGAGAAGTATGTGTGGTCATTTATAACAGAGAAGTATGTGTGGTCATTCATAACAGAGAAGTATGTGTGGTCATTCATAACAGAGAAGTATGTGTGGTCATAACAGAGAAGTATGTGTGGTCATTCATAACAGAGAAGTATGTGTGGTCATTCATAACAGAGAAGTATGTGTGGTCATTCATAACAGAGAAGTATGTGTGGTCATTCATAACAGAGAAGTATGTGTGGTCATTCATAACAGAGAAGTATGTGTGGTCATTCATAACAGAGAAGTATGTGTGGTCATTCATAACAGAGAAGTATGTGTGGTCATTCATAACAGAGAAGTATGTGTGGTTCATAACAGAGAAGTATGTGTGGTCATTCATAACAGAGAAGTATGTGTGGTCATTCATAACAGAGAAGTATGTGTGGTCATTCATAACAGAGAAGTATGTGTGGTCATTCATAACAGAGAAGTATGTGTGGTCATTCATAACAGAGAAGTATGTGTGGTCATTCATAACAGAGAAGTATGTGTGGTCATTCATAACAGAGAAGTATGTGTGGTCATTCATAACAGAAGTATGTGTGGTCATTCATAACAGAGAAGTATGTGTGGTCATTTATAACAGAGAAGTATGTGTGGTCATTCATAACAGAGAAGTATGTGTGGTCATTCATAACAGAGAAGTATGTGTGGTCATTCATAACAGAGAAGTATGTGTGGTCATTCATAACAGAGAAGTATGTGTGGTCATTCATAACAGAGAAGTATGTGTGGTCATTCATAACAGAGAAGTATGTGTGGTCATTCATAACAGAGAAGTATGTGTGGTCATTCATAACAGAGAAGTATGTGTGGTCATTCATAACAGAGAAGTATGTGTGGTCATTCATAACAGAGAAGTATGTGTGGTCATTCATAACAGAGAAGTATGTGTGGTCATTCATAACAGAGAAGTATGTGTGGTCATTCATAACAGAGATAACAGAGAAGTATGTGTGGTCATTCATAACAGAGAAGTATGTGTGGTCATTCATAACAGAGAAGTATGTGTGGTCATTCATAACAGAGAAGTATGTGTGGTCATTCATAACAGAGAAGTATGTGTGGTCATTCATAACAGAGAAGTATGTGTGGTCATTCATAACAGAGAAGTATGTGTGGTCATTCATAACAGAGAAGTATGTGTGGTCATTCATAACAGAGAAGTATGTGTGGTCATTCATAACAGAGAAGTATGTGTGGTCATTTATAACAGAGAAGTATGTGTGGTCATTTATAACAGAGAAGTATGTGTGGTCATTCATAACAGAGAAGTATGTGTGGTCATTCATAACAGAGAAGTATGTGTGGTCATTCATAACAGAGAAGTATGTGTGGTCATTCATAACAGAGAAGTATGTGTGGTCATTCATAACAGAGAAGTATGTGTGGTCATTCATAACAGAGAAGTATGTGTGGTCATTTCATAACAGAGAAGTATGTGTGGTCATTTATAACAGAGAAGTATGTGTGGTCATTCATAACAGAGAAGTATGTGTGGTCATTCATAACAGAGAAGTATGTGTGGTCATTCATAACAGAGAAGTATGTGTGGTCATTCATAACAGAGAAGTATGTGTGGTCATTCATAACAGAGAAGTATGTGTGGTCATTCATAACAGAGAAGTATGTGTGGTCATTCATAACAGAGAAGTATGTGTGGTCATTCATAACAGAGAAGTATGTGTGGTCATTTATAACAGAGAAGTATGTGTGGTCATTCATAACAGAGAAGTATGTGTGGTCATTCATAACAGAGAAGTATGTGTGGTCATTCATAACAGAGAAGTATGTGTGGTCATTCATAACAGAGAAGCTCTTCCCTTCTGAAAACAGAGAAGTATGTGTGGTCATTCATAACAGAGAAGTATGTGTGGTCATTCTGAAAACAGAGAAGTATGTGTGGTCATTCATAACAGAGAAGCTCTTCCCTTCTGAAAGAGAAGAGAAGTATGTGTGGTCATTTATAACAGAGAAGCTCTTCCCTTCTGAAAGAGAAGAGAAGTATGTGTGGTCATTCATAACAGAGAAGCTCTTCCCTTCTGAAAGAGAAGAGAAGTATGTGTGGTCATTCATAACAGAGAAGTATGTGTGGTCATTCATGAAAGAGAAGAGAAGTATGTGTGGTCATTCATAACAGAGAAGTATGTGTGGTCATTCATAACAGAGAAGTATGTGTGGTCATTCATAACAGAGAAGTATGTGTGGTCATTCATAACAGAGAAGTATGTGTGGTCATTCATAACAGAGAAGTATGTGTGGTCATTCATAACAGAGAAGTATGTGTGGTCATTCATAACAGAGAAGTATGTGTGGTCATTCATAACAGAGAAGTATGTGTGGTCATTCATAACAGAGAAGTATGTGTGGTCATTCATAACAGAGAAGTATGTGTGGTCATTCATAACAGAGAAGTATGTGTGGTCATTCATAACAGAGAAGTATGTGTGGTCATTCATAACAGAGAAGTATGTGTGGTCATTCATAACAGAGAAGTATGTGTGGTCATTCATAACAGAGAAGTATGTGTGGTCATTTAACAGAGAAGTATGTGTGGTCATTCATAACAGAGAAGTATGTGTGGTCATTCATAACAGAGAAGTATGTGTGGTCATTCATAACAGAGAAGTATGTGTGGTCATTCATAACAGAGAAGTATGTGTGGTCATTCATAACAGAGAAGTATGTGTGGTCATTCATAACAGAGAAGTATGTGTGGTCATTCATAACAGAGAAGTATGTGTGGTCATTCATAACAGAGAAGTATGTGTGGTCATTCATAACAGAGAAGTATGTGTGGTCATTCATAACAGAGAAGTATGTGTGGTCATTCATAACAGAGAAGTATGTGTGGTCATTCATAACAGAGAAGTATGTGTGGTCATTCATAACAGAGAAGTATGTGTGGTCATTCATAACAGAGAAGTATGTGTGGTCATTCATAACAGAGAAGTATGTGTGGTCATTCATAACAGAGAAGTATGTGTGGTCATTTATAACAGAGAAGTATGTGTGGTCATTCATAACAGAGAAGTATGTGTGGTCATTCATAACAGAGAAGTATGTGTGGTCATTCATAACAGAGAAGTATGTGTGGTCATTCATAACAGAGAATTATGTGTGGTCATTCATAACAGAGAAGTATGTGTGGTCATTCATAACAGAGAAGTATGTGTGGTCATTCATAACAGAGAAGTATGTGTGGTCATTCATAACAGAGAAGTATGTGTGGTCATTTATAACAGAGAAGCATGTGTGGTCATTTATAACAGAGAAGTATGTGTGGTCATTCATAACAGAGAAGTATGTGTGGTCATTCATAACAGAGAAGTATGTGTGGTCATTCATAACAGAGAAGTATGTGTGGTCATTCATAACAGAGAAGTATGTGTGGTCATTCATAACAGAGAAGTATGTGTGGTCATTCATAACAGAGAAGTATGTGTGGTCATTTATAACAGAGAAGTATGTGTGGTCATTTATAACAGAGAAGTATGTGTGGTCATTCATAACAGAGAAGTATGTGTGGTCATTCATAACAGAGAAGTATGTGTGGTCATTCATAACAGAGAAGTATGTGTGGTCATTCATAACAGAGAAGTATGTGTGGTCATTCATAACAGAGAAGTATGTGTGGTCATTCATAACAGAGAAGTATGTGTGGTCATTCATAACAGAGAAGTATGTGTGGTCATTCATAACAGAGAAGTATGTGTGGTCATTTATAACAGAGAAGTATGTGTGGTCATTCATAACAGAGAAGTATGTGTGGTCATTCATAACAGAGAAGTATGTGTGGTCATTCATAACAGAGAAGTATGTGTGGTCATTCATAACAGAGAAGCTCTTCCCTTCTGAAAGAGAAGAGAAGTATGTGTGGTCATTCATAACAGAGAAGCTCTTCCCTTCTGAAAGAGAAGAGAAGTATGTGTGGTCATTCATAACAGAGAAGCTCTTCCCTTCTGAAAGAGAAGAGAAGTATGTGTGGTCATTTATAACAGAGAAGCTCTTCCCTTCTGAAAGAGAAGAGAAGTATGTGTGGTCATTCATAACAGAGAAGCTCTTCCCTTCTGAAAGAGAAGAGAAGTATGTGTGGTCATTCATAACAGAGAAGCTCTTCCCTTCTGAAAGAGAAGAGAAGTATGTGTGGTCATTCATAACAGAGAAGTATGTGTGGTCATTCATAACAGAGAAGTATGTGTGGTCATTCATAACAGAGAAGTATGTGTGGTCATTCATAACAGAGAAGTATGTGTGGTCATTCATAACAGAGAAGTATGTGTGGTCATTCATAACAGAGAAGTATGTGTGGTCATTCATAACAGAGAAGTATGTGTGGTCATTCATAACAGAGAAGTATGTGTGGTCATTCATAACAGAGAAGTATGTGTGGTCATTCATAACAGAGAAGTATGTGTGGTCATTTATAACAGAGAAGTATGTGTGGTCATTCATAACAGAGAAGTATGTGTGGTCATTCATAACAGAGAAGTATGTGTGGTCATTCATAACAGAGAAGTATGTGTGGTCATTCATAACAGAGAAGTATGTGTGGTCATTCATAACAGAGAAGTATGTGTGGTCATTCATAACAGAGAAGTATGTGTGGTCATTCATAACAGAGAAGTATGTGTGGTCATTCATAACAGAGAAGTATGTGTGGTCATTCATAACAGAGAAGTATGTGTGGTCATTCATAACAGAGAAGTATGTGTGGTCATTCATAACAGAGAAGTATGTGTGGTCATTCATAACAGAGAAGTATGTGTGGTCATTCATAACAGAGAAGTATGTGTGGTCATTCATAACAGAGAAGTATGTGTGGTCATTCATAACAGAGAAGTATGTGTGGTCATTCATAACAGAGAAGTATGTGTGGTCATTTATAACAGAGAAGTATGTGTGGTCATTCATAACAGAGAAGTATGTGTGGTCATTCATAACAGAGAAGTATGTGTGGTCATTCATAACAGAGAAGTATGTGTGGTCATTCATAACAGAGAAGTATGTGTGGTCATTTATAACAGAGAAGTATGTGTGGTCATTCATAACAGAGAAGTATGTGTGGTCATTCATAACAGAGAAGTATGTGTGGTCATTCATAACAGAGAAGCTCTTCCCTTCTGAAAGAGAAGAGAAGTATATGTGGTCATTCATAACAGAGAAGCTCTTCCCTTCTGAAAGAGAAGAGAAGTATGTGTGGTCATTCATAACAGAGAAGCTCTTCCCTTCTCAAAGAGAAGAGAAGTATGTGTGGTCATTTATAACAGAGAAGCTCTTCCCTTCTGAAAGAGAAGAGAAGTATGTGTGGAGAAAAGAGAGAAGTATGTGTGGTCATTCATAACAGAGAAGCTCTTCCCTTCTGAAAGAGAAGAGAAGTATGTGTGGTCATTCATAACAGAGAAGTATGTGTGGTCATTCATAACAGAGAAGTATGTGTGGTCATTCATAACAGAGAAGTATGTGTGGTCATTCATAACAGAGAAGTATGTGTGGTCATTCATAACAGAGAAGTATGTGTGGTCATTCATAACAGAGAAGTATGTGTGGTCATTCATAACAGAGAAGTATGTGTGGTCATTTATAACAGAGAAGTATGTGTGGTCATTCATAACAGAGAAGTATGTGTGGTCATTCATAACAGAGAAGCTCTTCCCTTCTGAAAGAGAAGAGAAGTATGTGTGGTCATTCATAACAGAGAAGCTCTTCCCTTCTGAAAGAGAAGAGAAGTATGTGTGGTCATTCATAACAGAGAAGCTCTTCCCTTCTGAAAGAGAAGAGAAGTATGTGTGGTCATTTATAACAGAGAAGCTCTTCCCTTCTGAAAGAGAAGAGAAGTATGTGTGGTCATTCATAACAGAGAAGCTCTTCCCTTCTGAAAGAGAAGAGAAGTATGTGTGGTCATTCATAACAGAGAAGCTCTTCCCTTTTGAAAGAGAAGAGAAGTATGTGTGGTCATTCATAACAGAGAAGTATGTGTGGTCATTCATAACAGAGAAGTATGTGTGGTCATTCATAACAGAGAAGTATGTGTGGTCATTCATAACAGAGAAGTATGTGTGGTCATTCATAACAGAGAAGTATGTGTGGTCATTTATAACAGAGAAGTATGTGTGGTCATTCATAACAGAGAAGTATGTGTGGTCATTTATAACAGAGAAGTATGTGTGGTCATTTATAACAGAGAAGTATGTGTGGTCATTTATAACAGAGAAGTATGTGTGGTCATTTATAACAGAGAAGTATGTGTGGTCATTCATAACAGAGAAGTATGTGTGGTCATTTATAACAGAGAAGTATGTGTGGTCATTCATAACAGAGAAGTATGTGTGGTCATTTATAACAGAGAAGTATGTGTGGTCATTCATAACAGAGAAGTATGTGTGGTCATTCATAACAGAGAAGTATGTGTGGTCATTCATAACAGAGAAGTATGTGTGGTCATTCATAACAGAGAAGTATGTGTGGTCATTCATAACAGAGAAGTATGTGTGGTCATTCATAACAGAGAAGTATGTGTGGTCATTCATAACAGAGAAGTATGTGTGGTCATTTATAACAGAGAAGTATGTGTGGTCATTCATAACAGAGAAGTATGTGTGGTCATTTATAACAGAGAAGTATGTGTGGTCATTTATAACAGAGAAGTATGTGTGGTCATTCATAACAGAGAAGTATGTGTGGTCATTCATAACAGAGAAGTATGTGTGGTCATTTATAACAGAGAAGTATGTGTGGTCATTTATAACAGAGAAGTATGTGTGGTCATTCATAACAGAGAAGTATGTGTGGTCATTCATAACAGAGAAGTATGTGTGGTCATTTATAACAGAGAAGTATGTGTGGTCATTTATAACAGAGAAGTATGTGTGGTCATTTATAACATTCATAACAGAGAAGTATGTGTGGTCATTCATAACAGAGAAGTATGTGTGGTCATTCATAACAGAGAAGTATGTGTGGTCATTCATAACAGAGAAGTATGTGTGGTCATTCATAACAGAGAAGTATGTGTGGTCATTCATAACAGAGAAGTATGTGTGGTCATTCATAACAGAGAAGTATGTGTGGTCATTCATAACAGAGAAGTATGTGTGGTCATTTATAACAGAGAAGTATGTGTGGTCATTCATAACAGAGAAGTATGTGTGGTCATTCATAACAGAGAAGTATGTGTGGTCATTCATAACAGAGAAGTATGTGTGGTCATTCATAACAGAGAAGTATGTGTGGTCATTCATAACAGAGAAGTATGTGTGGTCATTTATAACAGAGAAGTATGTGTGGTCATTCATAACAGAGAAGTATGTGTGGTCATTCATAACAGAGAAGTATGTGTGGTCATTTATAACAGAGAAGTATGTGTGGTCATTTATAACAGAGAAGTATGTGTGGTCATTTATAACAGAGAAGTATGTGTGGTCATTCATAACAGAGAAGTATGTGTGGTCATTCATAACAGAGAAGTATGTGTGGTCATTCATAACAGAGAAGTATGTGTGGTCATTCATAACAGAGAAGTATGTGTGGTCATTCATAACAGAGAAGTATGTGTGGTCATTTATAACAGAGAAGTATGTGTGGTCATTCATAACAGAGAAGTATGTGTGGTCATTTATAACAGAGAAGTATGTGTGGTCATTTATAACAGAGAAGTATGTGTGGTCATTCATAACAGAGAAGTATGTGTGGTCATTCATAACAGAGAAGTATGTGTGGTCATTCATAACAGAGAAGTATGTGTGGTCATTCATAACAGAGAAGTATGTGTGGTCATTCATAACAGAGAAGTATGTGTGGTCATTTATAACAGAGAAGTATGTGTGGTCATTTATAACAGAGAAGTATGTGTGGTCATTCATAACAGAGAAGTATGTGTGGTCATTCATAACAGAGAAGTATGTGTGGTCATTTATAACAGAGAAGTATGTGTGGTCATTTATAACAGAGAAGTATGTGTGGTCATTCATAACAGAGAAGTATGTGTGGTCATTCATAACAGAGAAGTATGTGTGGTCATTTATAACAGAGAAGTATGTGTGGTCATTTATAACAGAGAAGTATGTGTGGTCATTTATAACAGAGAAGTATGTGTGGTCATTCATAACAGAGAAGTATGTGTGGTCATTCATAACAGAGAAGTATGTGTGGTCATTCATAACAGAGAAGTATGTGTGGTCATTCATAACAGAGAAGTATGTGTGGTCATTCATAACAGAGAAGTATGTGTGGTCATTCATAACAGAGAAGTATGTGTGGTCATTTATAACAGAGAAGTATGTGTGGTCATTCATAACAGAGAAGTATGTGTGGTCATTCATAACAGAGAAGTATGTGTGGTCATTCATAACAGAGAAGTATGTGTGGTCATTCATAACAGAGAAGTATGTGTGGTCATTCATAACAGAGAAGTATGTGTGGTCATTCATAACAGAGAAGTATGTGTGGTCATTCATAACAGAGAAGTATGTGTGGTCATTCATAACAGAGAAGTATGTGTGGTCATTTATAACAGAGAAGCATGTGTGGTCATTTATAACAGAGAAGTATGTGTGGTCATTCATAACAGAGAAGTATGTGTGGTCATTCATAACAGAGAAGTATGTGTGGTCATTCATAACAGAGAAGTATGTGTGGTCATTCATAACAGAGAAGTATGTGTGGTCATTCATAACAGAGAAGTATGTGTGGTCATTCATAACAGAGAAGTATGTGTGGTCATTTATAACAGAGAAGTATGTGTGGTCATTTATAACAGAGAAGTATGTGTGGTCATTCATAACAGAGAAGTATGTGTGGTCATTCATAACAGAGAAGTATGTGTGGTCATTCATAACAGAGAAGTATGTGTGGTCATTCATAACAGAGAAGTATGTGTGGTCATTCATAACAGAGAAGTATGTGTGGTCATTCATAACAGAGAAGTATGTGTGGTCATTCATAACAGAGAAGTATGTGTGGTCATTCATAACAGAGAAGTATGTGTGGTCATTTATAACAGAGAAGTATGTGTGGTCATTCATAACAGAGAAGTATGTGTGGTCATTCATAACAGAGAAGTATGTGTGGTCATTCATAACAGAGAAGCTCTTCCCTTCTGAAAGAGAAGAGAAGTATGTGTGGTCATTCATAACAGAGAAGCTCTTCCCTTCTGAAAGAGAAGAGAAGTATGTGTGGTCATTCATAACAGAGAAGCTCTTCCCTTCTGAAAGAGAAGAGAAGTATGTGTGGTCATTTATAACAGAGAAGCTCTTCCCTTCTGAAAGAGAAGAGAAGTATGTGTGGTCATTCATAACAGAGAAGCTCTTCCCTTCTGAAAGAGAAGAGAAGTATGTGTGGTCATTCATAACAGAGAAGCTCTTCCCTTCTGAAGAGAGAAGTAACAGAGAAGTATGTGTGGTCATTCATAACAGAGAAGTATGTGTGGTCATTCATAACAGAGAAGTATGTGTGGTCATTCATAACAGAGAAGTATGTGTGGTCATTCATAACAGAGAAGTATGTGTGGTCATTCATAACAGAGAAGTATGTGTGGTCATTCATAACAGAGAAGTATGTGTGGTCATTCATAACAGAGAAGTATGTGTGGTCATTCATAACAGAGAAGTATGTGTGGTCATTCATAACAGAGAAGTATGTGTGGTCATTTATAACAGAGAAGTATGTGTGGTCATTCATAACAGAGAAGTATGTGTGGTCATTCATAACAGAGAAGTATGTGTGGTCATTCATAACAGAGAAGTATGTGTGGTCATTCATAACAGAGAAGTATGTGTGGTCATTCATAACAGAGAAGTATGTGTGGTCATTTATAACAGAGAAGTATGTGTGGTCATTCATAACAGAGAAGTATGTGTGGTCATTCATAACAGAGAAGTATGTGTGGTCATTCATAACAGAGAAGTATGTGTGGTCATTCATAACAGAGAAGCTCTTCCCTTCTGAAAGAGAAGAGAAGTATATGTGGTCATTCATAACAGAGAAGCTCTTCCCTTCTGAAAGAGAAGAGAAGTATGTGTGGTCATTCATAACAGAGAAGCTCTTCCCTTCTGAAAGAGAAGAGAAGTATGTGTGGTCATTTATAACAGAGAAGCTCTTCCCTTCTGAAAGAGAAGAGAAGTATGTGTGGTCATTCATAACAGAGAAGCTCTTCCCTTCTGAAAGAGAAGAGAAGTATGTGTGGTCATTCATAACAGAGAAGCTCTTCCCTTCTGAAAGAGAAGAGAAGTATGTGTGGTCATTCATAACAGAGAAGTATGTGTGGTCATTCATAACAGAGAAGTATGTGTGGTCATTCATAACAGAGAAGTATGTGTGGTCATTCATAACAGAGAAGTATGTGTGGTCATTCATAACAGAGAAGTATGTGTGGTCATTCATAACAGAGAAGTATGTGTGGTCATTCATAACAGAGAAGTATGTGTGGTCATTTATAACAGAGAAGTATGTGTGGTCATTCATAACAGAGAAGTATGTGTGGTCATTCATAACAGAGAAGCTCTTCCCTTCTGAAAGAGAAGAGAAGTATGTGTGGTCATTCATAACAGAGAAGCTCTTCCCTTCTGAAAGAGAAGAGAAGTATGTGTGGTCATTCATAACAGAGAAGCTCTTCCCTTCTGAAAGAGAAGAGAAGTATGTGTGGTCATTTATAACAGAGAAGCTCTTCCCTTCTGAAAGAGAAGAGAAGTATGTGTGGTCATTCATAACAGAGAAGCTCTTCCCTTCTGAAAGAGAAGAGAAGTATGTGTGGTCATTCATAACAGAGAAGCTCTTCCCTTTTGAAAGAGAAGAGAAGTATGTGTGGTCATTCATAACAGAGAAGTATGTGTGGTCATTCATAACAGAGAAGTATGTGTGGTCATTCATAACAGAGAAGTATGTGTGGTCATTCATAACAGAGAAGTATGTGTGGTCATTCATAACAGAGAAGTATGTGTGGTCATTTATAACAGAGAAGTATGTGTGGTCATTCATAACAGAGAAGTATGTGTGGTCATTTATAACAGAGAAGTATGTGTGGTCATTTATAACAGAGAAGTATGTGTGGTCATTTATAACAGAGAAGTATGTGTGGTCATTTATAACAGAGAAGTATGTGTGGTCATTCATAACAGAGAAGTATGTGTGGTCATTTATAACAGAGAAGTATGTGTGGTCATTCATAACAGAGAAGTATGTGTGGTCATTTATAACAGAGAAGTATGTGTGGTCATTCATAACAGAGAAGTATGTGTGGTCATTCATAACAGAGAAGTATGTGTGGTCATTCATAACAGAGAAGTATGTGTGGTCATTCATAACAGAGAAGTATGTGTGGTCATTCATAACAGAGAAGTATGTGTGGTCATTCATAACAGAGAAGTATGTGTGGTCATTCATAACAGAGAAGTATGTGTGGTCATTTATAACAGAGAAGTATGTGTGGTCATTCATAACAGAGAAGTATGTGTGGTCATTTATAACAGAGAAGTATGTGTGGTCATTTATAACAGAGAAGTATGTGTGGTCATTCATAACAGAGAAGTATGTGTGGTCATTCATAACAGAGAAGTATGTGTGGTCATTCATAACAGAGAAGTATGTGTGGTCATTCATAACAGAGAAGTATGTGTGGTCATTCATAACAGAGAAGTATGTGTGGTCATTTATAACAGAGAAGTATGTGTGGTCATTTATAACAGAGAAGTATGTGTGGTCATTCATAACAGAGAAGTATGTGTGGTCATTCATAACAGAGAAGTATGTGTGGTCATTTATAACAGAGAAGTATGTGTGGTCATTTATAACAGAGAAGTATGTGTGGTCATTCATAACAGAGAAGTATGTGTGGTCATTCATAACAGAGAAGTATGTGTGGTCATTCATAACAGAGAAGTATGTGTGGTCATTTATAACAGAGAAGTATGTGTGGTCATTTATAACAGAGAAGTATGTGTGGTCATTCATAACAGAGAAGTATGTGTGGTCATTCATAACAGAGAAGTATGTGTGGTCATTCATAACAGAGAAGTATGTGTGGTCATTCATAACAGAGAAGTATGTGTGGTCATTCATAACAGAGAAGTATGTGTGGTCATTCATAACAGAGAAGTATGTGTGGTCATTCATAACAGAGAAGTATGTGTGGTCATTCATAACAGAGAAGTATGTGTGGTCATTCATAACAGAGAAGCTCTTCCCTTCTGAAAGAGAAGAGAAGTATGTGTGGTCATTCATAACAGAGAAGTATGTGTGGTCATTCATAACAGAGAAGTATGTGTGGTCATTCATAACAGAGAAGTATGTGTGGTCATTCATAACAGAGAAGTATGTGTGGTCATTCATAACAGAGAAGTATGTGTGGTCATTCATAACAGAGAAGTATGTGTGGTCATTCATAACAGAGAAGCTCTTCCCTTCTGAAAGAGAAGAGAAGTATGTGTGGTCATTCATAACAGAGAAGCTCTTCCCTTCTGAAAGAGAAGAGAAGTATGTGTGGTCATTCATAACAGAGAAGTATGTGTGGTCATTCATAACAGAGAAGCTCTTCCCTTCTGAAAGAGAAGAGAAGTATGTGTGGTCATTCATAACAGAGAAGTATGTGTGGTCATTCATAACAGAGAAGTATGTGTGGTCATTCATAACAGAGAAGTATGTGTGGTCATTCATAACAGAGAAGTATGTGTGGTCATTTATAACAGAGAAGTATGTGTGGTCATTTATAACAGAGAAGTATGTGTGGTCATTCATAACAGAGAAGTATGTGTGGTCATTCATAACAGAGAAGTATGTGTGGTCATTTATAACAGAGAAGTATGTGTGGTCATTTATAACAGAGAAGTATGTGTGGTCATTCATAACAGAGAAGTATGTGTGGTCATTCATAACAGAGAAGTATGTGTGGTCATTTATAACAGAGAAGTATGTGTGGTCATTTATAACAGAGAAGTATGTGTGGTCATTTATAACAGAGAAGTATGTGTGGTCATTCATAACAGAGAAGTATGTGTGGTCATTCATAACAGAGAAGTATGTGTGGTCATTCATAACAGAGAAGTATGTGTGGTCATTCATAACAGAGAAGTATGTGTGGTCATTCATAACAGAGAAGTATGTGTGGTCATTCATAACAGAGAAGTATGTGTGGTCATTCATAACAGAGAAGTATGTGTGGTCATTCATAACAGAGAAGCTCTTCCCTTCTGAAAGAGAAGAGAAGTATGTGTGGTCATTCATAACAGAGAAGTATGTGTGGTCATTCATAAGTATGTGTGGTCATTCATAACAGAGAAGTATGTGTGGTCATTCATAACAGAGAAGTATGTGTGGTCATTCATAACAGAGAAGTATGTGTGGTCATTCATAACAGAGAAGTATGTGTGGTCATTCATAACAGAGAAGTATGTGTGGTCATTCATAACAGAGAAGCTCTTCCCTTCTGAAAGAGAAGAGAAGTATGTGTGGTCATTCATAACAGAGAAGCTCTTCCCTTCTGAAAGAGAAGAGAAGTATGTGTGGTCATTCATAACAGAGAAGTATGTGTGGTCATTCATAACAGAGAAGCTCTTCCCTTCTGAAAGAGAAGAGAAGTATGTGTGGTCATTCATAACAGAGAAGTATGTGTGGTCATTCATAACAGAGAAGTATGTGTGGTCATTCATAACAGAGAAGTATGTGTGGTCATTCATAACAGAGAAGTATGTGTGGTCATTCATAACAGAGAAGTATGTGTGGTCATTCATAACAGAGAAGTATGTGTGGTCATTCATAACAGAGAAGTATGTGTGGTCATTCATAACAGAGAAGTATGTGTGGTCATTCATAACAGAGAAGTATGTGTGGTCATTCATAACAGAGAAGTATGTGTGGTCATTCATAACAGAGAAGTATGTGTGGTCATTCATAACAGAGAAGTATGTGTGGTCATTCATAACAGAGAAGTATGTGTGGTCATTCATAACAGAGAAGTATGTGTGGTCATTCATAACAGAGAAGTATGTGTGGTCATTCATAACAGAGAAGCTCTTCCCTTCTGAAAGAGAAGAGAAGTATGTGTGGTCATTTATAACAGAGAAGCTCTTCCCTTCTGAAAGAGAAGAGAAGTATGTGTGGTCATTCATAACAGAGAAGCTCTTCCCTTCTGAAAGAGAAGAGAAGTATGTGTGGTCATTCATAACAGAGAAGCTCTTCCCTTCTGAAAGAGAAGAGAAGTATGTGTGGTCATTCATAACAGAGAAGCATGTGTGGTCATTTATAACAGAGAAGTATGTGTGGTCATTTATAACAGAGAAGTATGTGTGGTCATTTATAACAGAGAAGTATGTGTGGTCATTCATAACAGAGAAGTATGTGTGGTCATTCATAACAGAGAAGTATGTGTGGTCATTCATAACAGAGAAGTATGTGTGGTCATTCATAACAGAGAAGTATGTGTGGTCATTCATAACAGAGAAGTATGTGTGGTCATTCATAACAGAGAAGTATGTGTGGTCATTCATAACAGAGAAGTTTGTGTGGTCATTCATAACAGAGAAGTATGTGTGGTCATTCATAACAGAGAAGTATGTGTGGTCATTCATAACAGAGAAGTATGTGTGGTCATTCATAACAGAGAAGTATGTGTGGTCATTCATAACAGAGAAGTATGTGTGGTCATTCATAACAGAGAAGCTCTTCCCTTCTGAAAGAGAAGAGAAGTATGTGTGGTCATTCATAACAGAGAAGCTCTTCCCTTCTGAAAGAGAAGAGAAGTATGTGTGGTCATTCATAACAGAGAAGTATGTGTGGTCATTCATAACAGAGAAGCTCTTCCCTTCTGAAAGAGAAGAGAAGTATGTGTGGTCATTCATAACAGAGAAGTATGTGTGGTCATTCATAACAGAGAAGTATGTGTGGTCATTCATAACAGAGAAGTATGTGTGGTCATTCATAACAGAGAAGTATGTGTGGTCATTCATAACAGAGAAGTATGTGTGGTCATTCATAACAGAGAAGTATGTGTGGTCATTCATAACAGAGAAGTATGTGTGGTCATTCATAACAGAGAAGTATGTGTGGTCATTCATAACAGAGAAGTATGTGTGGTCATTCATAACAGAGAAGTATGTGTGGTCATTCATAACAGAGAAGTATGTGTGGTCATTCATAACAGAGAAGTATGTGTGGTCATTCATAACAGAGAAGTATGTGTGGTCATTCATAACAGAGAAGTATGTGTGGTCATTCATAACAGAGAAGTATGTGTGGTCATTCATAACAGAGAAGTATGTGTGGTCATTCTGAAAGAGAAGAGAAGTATGTGTGGTCATTTCATAACAGAGAAGCTCTTCCCTTCTGAAAGAGAAGAGAAGTATGTGTGGTCATTCATAACAGAGAAGCTCTTCCCTTCTGAAAGAGAAGAGAAGTATGTGTGGTCATTCATAACAGAGAAGCTCTTCCCTTCTGAAAGAGAAGAGAAGTATGTGTGGTCATTCATAACAGAGAAGCTCTTCCCTTCTGAAAGAGAAGAGAAGTATGTGTGGTCATTCATAACAGAGAAGCTCTTCCCTTCTGAAAGAGAAGAGAAGTATGTGTGGTCATTCATAACAGAGAAGCTCTTCCCTTCTGAAAGAGAAGAGAAGTATGTGTGGTCATTCATAACAGAGAAGCTCTTCCCTTCTGAAAGAGAAGAGAAGTATGTGTGGTCATTCATAACAGAGAAGCTCTTCCCTTCTGAAAGAGAAGAGAAGTATGTGTGGTCATTTATAACAGAGAAGCTCTTCCCTTCTGAAAGAGAAGAGAAGTATGTGTGGTCATTTATAACAGAGAAGCTCTTCCCTTCTGAAAGAGAAGAGAAGTATGTGTGGTCATTCATAACAGAGAAGCTCTTCCCTTCTGAAAGAGAAGAGAAGTATGTGTGGTCATTCATAACAGAGAAGCTCTTCCCTTCTGAAAGAGAAGAGAAGTATGTGTGGTCATTCATAACAGAGAAGCTCTTCCCTTCTGAAATAGAAGAGAAGTATGTGTGGTCATTCATAACAGAGAAGCTCTTCCCTTCTGAAAGAGAAGAGAAGTATGTGTGGTCATTCATAACAGAGAAGCTCTTCCCTTCTGAAAGAGAAGAGAAGTATGTGTGGTCATTCATAACAGAGAAGCTCTTCCCTTCTGAAAGAGAAGAGAAGTATGTGTGGTCATTCATAACAGAGAAGCTCTTCCCTTCTGAAAGAGAAGAGAAGTATGTGTGGTCATTCATAACAGAGAAGCTCTTCCCTTCTGAAAGAGAAGAGAAGTATGTGTGGTCATTCATAACAGAGAAGCTCTTCCCTTCTGAAATAGAAGAGAAGTATGTGTGGTCATTCATAACAGAGAAGCTCTTCCCTTCTGAAAGAGAAGAGAAGTATGTGTGGTCATTCATAACAGAGAAGTATGTGTGGTCATTCATAACAGAGAAG
>NW_027259424.1:0-31684 GCF_045791955.1 Oncorhynchus clarkii lewisi
CCATTGGACATGTTCAAACATGGTATTTCCTCATTTGAAGGGGTGTCTGCAGCTCTGATTCCTGGCCTTTTTCTGTAAAATCACCACGGTAGTTTTCTGTAAATTGAGGTTGAGTGTCCAGGTTATGCTGTATTCCCAAAGAATTTGAACTTGTTCCTGTAGACCCTTGATCTGTGGGGACAGTAGGTCATCTGGGTAGACCCTGATCTGTTGGGGACAGTAGGTCATCTGGGTAGACCCTGATCTGTTGGGGATGGTAGGTCATCTGGGTAGACCTTGATCTGTTGGGGACAGTAGGTCATCTGGGTAGACCTTGATCTGTTGGTGACAGTAGGTCATCTGGGTAGACCTTGATCTGTTGGGGACGGTAGGTCATCTGGGTAGACCCTGATCTGTTGGGGATGGTAGGACAAGGTCGACTGGGTAGACCCTGATCTGCTGGGGACGGTAGGACAAGGTCGTCTGGGTAGACCCTGATCTGTTGGGGACGGTAGGACATCTGGGTAGACCCTGATCTGCTGGGGACGGTAGGACAAGGTCGTCTGGTTAGACCCTGATCTGTTGGGGACGGTAGGACATCTGGGTAGACCCTGATCTGCTGGGGACGGTAGGACAAGGTCGTCTGGTTAGACCCTGATCTGTTGGGGACGGTAGGACATCTGGGTAGAACCTGATCTGTTGGGGACTTTAGGACAAGGTCGTCTGGGTAGACCCTGATCTGTTGGGGACGGTAGGACAAGGTCGTCTGGGTAGACCCTTATCTGTTGGGGACGGTAGGACATCTGGGTAGACCCTGATCAGTTGGGGACGGTAGGACATCTGGGTAGACCCTGATCTGTTGCGGACGGTAGGACAAGGTCGTCTGGGTAGAGCAGGAATCTGACCTCTTTGAGGGGCAGTCCAGGGGCTGCAGATCAGTCCAACAACGCTGCTGGTTCATTGACATAGATGTTGAACAGGGTTGGACTTAAACTGCACCCTTGTCTCACCCCTCGCCCTTGTGCAAAACCCTTTTATTGTTCAGTTTAATACTACATGTTGTTTAAGGAGTAAATAGATAGTATGATGTCGTGTACTTTACCCACAATGCTGTTTGAAGGGTTTCGTAATCTAATCCATCATGTCGTATGGAATCAAAAGCATTCTTAAAATCAACAATCCTTTTTTTTTTTTTATTAACAATGCTTTTCTGATGAAGATGCTAGTTTATTAGTGTATGTGGTCTGTTCTGTGTTTTATGTAGAAAGCATTGTGCGAGGAAGGTCTGTCGTCGGTCATTGAGATTTACAGCAGCACAGTTTCCCCATGTTACTGGTGACACAATTGTCAGGTCGCAATTGTAAATGAGAACTTGTTCTCAACTTGCCTACCTGGTTAAATAAAGGAGAAATAACAAATAAATAACAGTCCCCTGTAGTTATTAGGGTTATCAGGGAAGCAGCCACTCAGCACAACCAGGTTATATAAGGCATCTCAGCACAACCAGGTTGAATAAGCATATCAGCACAACCAGGTTGAATAAGGCATATCAGCACAACCAGGTTATATAAGGCTCACTGAAGCATTTACACGGAACCATTTACACGGAACCATTTACACTGAACCATTTACACAGAACCATTTACACAGAACCATTTACACAGAACCATTTACACTGAACCATTTACACAGAACCATTTACACTGAGCCCGTTACACTGAACCATTTACACTGAACCATCTACACTGAACCATCTACACTGAACCATCTACACTGAACCATCTACACTGAACCATTTACACTGCAGCGATCTACACTGCAGCGATCTACACTGAACCATTTACACTGCAGCGATCTACACTGCAGCGATCTACACTGAACCATTTACACTGCAGCGATCTACACTGAACCATCTACACTGAACCATTTACACTGCAGCGATCTACACTGCAATGATCTACACTGAACCATTTACACTGCAGCGATCTACACTGCAGCGATCTACACTGAACCATTTACACTGCAGCGATCTACACTGAACCATTTACACTGAACCATTTACACTGAACCATCTACACTGAACCATCTACACTGAACCATTTACACTGAAACATTTACACTGAACCATTTACACTGAACCATTTACACTGAACCATTTACACTGCACTGTTTACACTGAACCATTTACACTGAACCATCTACACTGAACCATTTACACTGAACCATTTTTACATGACACCATTTCACTGGAACCATTTACACTGGAACAAGTCTTCACACAGAGCTGTTCACAAAGAGCTGTTTACACTGAACCATTTACACTGAACCATTTACACTGAACCATTTACACTGAACCATTTACACTGAGCCCGTTACACTGAACCATTTACACTGAACCATTTACACAGAGCTGTTTACACTGAACCATTTACACTGAACCATTTACACTGAGCCCGTTACACTGAACCATTTACACTGAGCCCTTTACACTGAGCCCGTTACACTGAACCATTTACACTGAACCATTTACACTGAACCATTTACACTGAACCATTTACACTGAACCATTTACACTGAACTGTTTACACTGAACCATTTACACTGAACCATCTACACTGCACTGTTTACATTGGACAGAAATATAAACACAACATGCAACAACTTCTAACATTTTACACTTCGTGTACGGAAATCAGTCCATTGGAATCAGTTCATCAGGCCCTGGTCTATTTTACGTCACTGGGAATACAGATCTGTTGGTCACAGAGACCTTAAATAAAAGATAACCAGTCAGTATCTGACTTTGCCTCATACAGTGCTCATACAGTGACACATCTCCTTCACGTATAATGGATCAGGCTGTTGGTTGATCAGGCTGTTGGTTGTGGCCTGGCACAGATGTTATCCTCCTAAGACACGGGAGCAGAATTGAAGCAGAAATGCCAGAAATTCACATCACAATCTGAGCCAATCATAAGCGTAAGGAACTTTTCCCTCCACCTCTCTCCTCCCCCATATCTCCTATTTATTTAACTAGGCAAGCCAGTTAAGAACAAATTCTTATTTACAATGACGGCCTACCGGGGAACAGTGGGTTAACTGCCTTGTTCAGGGGGCAGAACAACAGATTTTTACCTTGTCAGCTCTGGGATTCGATCCAGCAACCTTTTGGTTGCTAGTTCAACGCTCTAACCACTAGGCTACCTGCTGGTTACTAGTCCAACACTCTAACCACTAGGCTACCTGCTGGTTACTAGTCCAACGCTCTAACCACTAGGCTACCTGCTGGTAACTAGTCCAACGCTCTAACCACTTGGCTACCTGCTGGTTACTAGTCCAACACTCTAACCACTAGGCTACCTGCTGGTTACTAGTCCAACACTCTAACCACTAGGCTACCTGCTGGTAACTAGTCCAACGCTCTAACCACTAGGCTACCTGCTGGTTACTAGTCCAACACTCTAACCACTAGGCTACCTGCCTCTAACCACTAGGCTACCTGCTGGTTACTAGTCCAACACTAACCACTAGGCTACCTGCCTCTAACCACTAGGCTACCTGCTGGTTACTAGTCCAACGCTCTAACCACTAGGCTACCTGCTGGTTACTAGTCCAACACTCCAACCACTAGGCTACCTGCCTCTAACCACTAGGCTACCTGCTGGTTACTAGTCCAACACTAACCACTAGGCTACCTGCCTCTAACCACTAGGCTACCTGCTGATTACTAGTCCAACACTAACCACTAGGCTACCTGCCTCTAACCACTAAGCTACCTGCTGGTTACTAGTCCAACGCTCTAACCACTAGGCTACCTGCTGGTTACTAGTCCAACGCTTTAACCACTAGGCTACCTGCTGGTTACTAGTCCAACGCTCTAACCACTAGGCTACCTGCTGGTTACTAGTCCAACGCTCTAACCACTAGGCTACCTGCTGGTTACTAGTCCAATGCTCTAACCACTAGGCTACCTGCTGGTTACTAGTCCAATGCTCTAACCACTAGGCTACCTGCTGGTTACTAGTCCAACTCTCTAACCACTAGGCTACCTGCTGGTTACTAGTCCAACGCTCTAACCACTAGGCTACCTGCTGGTTACTAGTCCAACACTCTAACCACTAGGCTACCTGCTGGTTACTAGTCCAACACTCTAACCACTAGGCTACCTGCTGGTTACTAGTCCAACACTAACCACTAGGCTACCTACTGGTTACTAGTCCAACACTAACCACTAGGCTACCTGCTGGTTACTAGTCCAACGCTCTAACCACTAGGCTACCTGCTGGTTACTAGTCCAACACTCTAACCACTAGACTACCTGCCACCCCACATCTCTCCCCCATCTCTCATCTCTCCCCTCAGGGTGCAGGTAGCCTAGTGATTAAGAGCATTGGGCCAGTACCCGAAAGGTCGCTGGTTTGAATCCCTGCGCGGACTAGTTGAAAATCTGCCGATGTGCCATTGAGCAAGGCACTTAACCCTAATTGCTCCTGTAAGTCACTCTGGATAAGATTGACTGAAATGTAAACTTCTGCTCTCTCTCATCTTCCCCACATCTCTCCCCTCTGTTGTGGTTTACCAGTTATGGCGATGAGGTGGTTGGTTATCACAACACTTCATGTTTCTGTCTCCCTCCCCTCCAGGTATCCTAGGGTCTCCTTCCCAGGAGGATCTGAACTGCATCATTAACATCAAGGCCAGGAACTACCTGCTGTCTCTCCCGCTGCGCTGCAAGGTCCCCTGGAACAGCCTCTTCCCCAAAGCCGACTCCAAAGCTCTGGACCTGCTGGATAAGATGTTGACCTTTAACCCCCACAAGAGGATCGAGGTGGAGGCGGCTCTGGCTCACCCTTACCTGGAGCAGTACTACGACCCTACAGATGAGGTAATGAACCCTGACCCCTGACCCTGACTCAACCTTACCTGGAGCAATACTACAACCCTACAGATGGGGTAATGAACCCTGACCCCTGACCCTGACTCAACCTTACCTGGAGCAATACTACAACCCTACAGATGGGGTAATGAACCCTGACCCCTGACCCTGACTCAACCTTACCTGGAGCAATACTACAACTCTACAGATGGGGTAATGAACCCTGACCCCTGACCCTGACTCAACCTTACCTGGAGCAATACTACAGTCCTACAGATGAGGTAATGAACCCTGACCTTACGACCTTACAGATGGGGTATTTGTCAGAAATCGGTAGTCAATGAATAATGTTAGTGGATTAGATTTCAGGTATGTCCTAAATGTCCCTGACCAATGATGATATGTAACTAGTCTCTTCTATTGTATTAATTCAGTCATCTCTATATCCTGTTAGCCTGTAACAGAGACGCTAACCTCCTGTCTGTCTGTTAGCCTGTAACAGAGACTCTAACCTCCTGTCTGTTAGCCTGTAACAGAGACGCTAACCTCCTGTCTGTCTGTTAGCCTGTAACAGAGACTCTAACCTCCTGTCTGTTAGCCTGTAACAGAGACTCTAACCTGTCTGTTAGCCTGTAACAGAGACGCTAACCTCCTGTCTGTCTCTCTGTTGGCCTGTAACAGAGACGCTAACCTCCTGTCTGTCTGTTAGCCTGTAACAGAGACTCTAACCTCCTGTCTCTCTGTTAGCCTGTAACAGAGACGCTAACCTCCTGTCTGTTAGCCTGTAACAGAGACGCTAACCTCCTGTCTGTCTCTCTGTTGGCCTGTAACAGAGACGCTAACCTCCTGTCTGTCTGTTAGCCTGTAACAGAGACTCTAACCTCCTGTCTCTCTGTTAGCCTGTAACAGAGACTCTAACCTCCTGTCTGTTAGCCTGTAACAGAGACGCTAACCTCCTGTCTGTTAGCCTGTAACAGAGACGCTAACCTCCTGTCTGTCTCTCTGTTAGCCTGTAACAGAGACTCTAACCTCCTGTCTCTCTGTTAGCCTGTAACAGAGACTCTAACCTCCTGTCTGTCTCTCTGTTAGCCTGTAACAGAGACTCTAACCTCCTGTCTCTCTGTTAGCCTGTAACAGAGACTCTAACCTCCTGTCTGTCTCTCTCTTTCTGTTAGCCTGTAACATGGACTCTAACCTCCTGTCTGTCTGTTAGCCTGTAACATGGACTCTAACCTCCTGTCTGTATGTTAGCCTGTAACAGAGACTCTAACCTCCTCTCTTTCTGTTAGCCTGTAACAGAGACTCTAACCTCCTCTCTCTCTGTTAGCCTGTAACAGAGACTCTAACCTCCTCTCTCTCTGTTAGCCTGTAACAGAGACTCTAACCTCCTCTCTCTCTGTTAGCCTGTAACAGAGACTCTAACCTCCTCTCTCTCTGTTAGCCTGTAACAGAGACTAACCTCCTCCCTCTTTCTGTTAGCCTGTAACAGAGACTCTAACCTCCTCTCTCTTTCTGTTAGCCTGTAACAGAGACTCTAACCTCCTCTCTCTTTCTGTTAGCCTGTAACAGAGACTCTAACCTCCTCTCTCTTTCTGTTAGCCTGTAACAGAGACTCTAACCTCCTCTCTCTCCCTGTTACAGGCTAACAGAGACTCTAACCTCCTCTCTCTTTCTGTTAGCCTGTAACAGAGACTCCCTTCAAGTTTGCGATGGAGCTTGATGATCTCCCCAAAGAGACCCTGAAGGAGCTGATCTTTGAAGAGACGGCTCGCTTCAACACAGTCTGCAGGCCCTAACCCGTACACACAGGTACAAACAGCTTCAAACAGTCTGCAGGCCCTAACCCATACACACAGGTACAAACAGCTTCAAACAGTCTGCAGGCCCTAACCCATACACACAGGTACAGACAGCTTCAACACAGTCTGCAGGCCCTAACCCGTACACACAGGTACAGTCTGCAGGCCCTAACCCATACACACAGGTACAAACAGCTTCAACACAGTCTGCAGGCCCTAACCCATACACACAGGTACAAACAGCTTCAACACAGTCTGCAGGCCCTAACCCATACACACAGGTACAACACAGTCTGCAGGCCCTAACCCATACAGACAGCTTCAACACAGTCTGCAGGCCCTAACCCATACAGACAGCTTCAACACAGTCTGCAGGCCCTAACCCATACACACATGTACAGACAGTTTCAACACAGTCTGCAGGCCCTAACCCATACACACAGGTACAGACAGTTTCAACACAGTCTGCAGGCCCTAACCCATACAGACAGCTTCAACACAGTCTGCAGGCCCTAACCCATACAGACAGCTTCAACACAGTCTGCAGGCCCTAACCCATACACACAGGTACAGACAGTTTCAACACAGTCTGCAGGCCCTAACCCATACACACATGTACAGACAGCTTCAACACAGTCTGCAGGCCCTAACCCATACAGACAGCTTCAACACAGTCTGCAGGCCCTAACCCATACACACAGGTACAGACAGTTTCAACACAGTCTGCAGGCCCTAACCCATACACACAGGTACAGACAGCTTCAACACAGTCTGCAGGCCCTAACCCATACACACCGGTACAAACAGCATATTCACATCTCAACTCACTCTGCAGTTAAACAACACACGGCATGTCTGCCTGGGCATCTTGAAGCATTGGCCAGCTTGGACTGTAGATCAGACATGACGCAAGAATGTAGCCTTTTTTCACAATACTCTTAGCACCTGTCAAATCATCTCAGATCTCCCCGATCTCTCCAAGTCCATTTGGGACTGGGTGGAGTTTGATAGTGCTGTAGGGCATCATTAGTAACTAAAACACAGAATATCGGGGGGGAGGGGCAGACAGCAACAAAAACAGACGAATGCGACAGTGTCAACTCTACCCCTCACGGCTGTCATTTGAGAGCAGATCCTTCAGCGTATACCGCTGGGCGCAAACTGATGAAATGGTGTGAACTCTGCTCACGTGGGCAAGAATCGGTCATCCCGCCTGAAGAAAAACAGGCACACCCAATCTACTTCCTGCAGACAAGTGCAGTACATCACCTGTAATGAGAGAAAGGGAATCCTAATCGACAACTAGGCCTCAACCCCCGTCTCACAGGCACCTGATCTGAGAGGATTGGAATCAATATGATGGAGGTGTAAGTGAACTACTGCCTTTGAGGGGGTTTGTAGTGATGGAGTAGAGTGCCTTTGGGGGAGTTTGTAGTGATGGAGTAGAGTGCCTTTGAGGGGGTTTGTAGTGATGGAGTAGAGTGCCTTTGAGGGGGTTTGTAGTGATGGAGTAGAGTGCCTTTGGGGGGTTTTGTAGTGATGGAGTAGAGTGCCTTTGGGGGAGTTTGTAGTGATGGAGTAGAGTGCCTTTGGGGGAGTTTGTAGTGATGGAGTAGAGTGCCTTTGAGGGGGTTTGTAGTGATGGAGTAGAGTGCCTTTGGGGGAGTTTGTAGTGATGGAGTAGAGTGCCTTTGAGGGGTTTTGTAGTGATGGAGTAGAGTGCCTTTGGGGGAGTTTGTAGTGATGGAGTAGAGTGCCTTTGGGGGAGTTTGTAGTGATGGAGTAGAGTGCCTTTGGGGGAGTTTGTAGTGATGGAGTAGAGTGCCTTTGAGGGGGTTTGTAGTGATGGAGTAGAGTGTCTTTGGGGGAGTTTGTAGTGATGGAGTAGAGTGCCTTTGAAGGGGTTTGTAGTGATGGAGTAGAGTGCCTTTGAGGGGGTTTGTAGTGATGGAGTAGAGTGCCTTTGGGGGAGTTTGTAGTGATGGAGTAGAGTGCCTTTGGGGGAGTTTGTAGTGATGGAGTAGAGTGCCTTTGAGGGGGTTTGTAGTGATGGAGTAGAGTGCCTTTGAGGGGGTTTGTAGTGATGGAGTAGAGTGCCTTTGAGGGGTTTTGTAGTGATGGAGTAGAGTGCCTTTGGGGGGTTTGTAGTGATGGAGTAGAGTGTCTTTGAGGTGGTTTGTAGTGATGGAGTAGAGTGTCTTTGAGGGGGTTTGTAGTGATGGAGTAGAGTGCCTTTGAGGGGGTTTGTAGTGATGGAGTAGAGTGCCTTTGAGCGGGTTTGTAGTGATGGAGTAGAGTGCCTTTGGGGGAGTTTGTAGTGATGGAGTAGAGTGCCTTTGAGGGGGTTTGTAGTGATGGAGTAGAGTGCCTTTGAGGGGGTTTGTAGTGATGGAGTAGAGTGCCTTTGAGGGGGTTTGTAGTGATGGAGTAGAGTGCCTTTGAGGGGGTTTGTAGTGATGGAGTAGAGTGCCTTTGAGGGGGTTTGTAGTGATGGAGTAGAGTGCCTTTGAGGGGGTTTGTAGTGATGGAGTAGAGTGCCTTTGAGGGGTTTTGTAGTGATGGAGTAGAGTGTCTTTGAGGGGTTTTGTAGTGATGGAGTAGAGTGCCTTTGAGGGGTTTTGTAGTGATGGAGTAGAGTGCCTTTGGGGGAGTTTGTAGTGATGGAGTAGAGTGCCTTTGGGGGAGTTTGTAGTGATGGAGTAGAGTGCCTTTGAGGGGTTTTGTAGTGATGGAGTAGAGTGCCTTTGAGGGGTTTTGTAGTGATGGAGTAGAGTGCCTTTGGGGGAGTTTGTAGTGATGGAGTAGAGTGCCTTTGAGGGGTTTTGTAGTGATGGAGTAGAGTGCCTTTGGGGGAGTTTGTAGTGATGGAGTAGAGTGCCTTTGAGGGGGTTTGTAGTGATGGAGTAGAGTGCCTTTGGGGGGTTTTGTAGTGATGGAGTAGAGTGCCTTTGAGGGGGTTTGTAGTGATGGAGTAGAGTGCCTTTGGGGGAGTTTGTAGTGATGGAGTAGAGTGCCTTTGAGGGGTTTTGTAGTGATGGAGTAGAGTGCCTTTGAGGGGTTTTGTAGTGATGGAGTAGAGTGCCTTTGGGGGAGTTTGTAGTGATGGAGTAGAGTGCCTTTGGGGGAGTTTGTAGTGATGGAGTAGAGTGCCTTTGAGGGGGTTTGTAGTGATGGAGTAGAGTGCCTTTGAGGGGTTTTGTAGTGATGGAGTAGAGTGCCTTTGAGGGGGTTTGTAGTGATGGAGTAGAGTGCCTTTGAGGGGGTTTGTAGTGATGGAGTAGAGTGCCTTTGAGGGGTTTTGTAGTGATGGAGTAGAGTGCCTTTGAGGGGGTTTGTAGTGATGGAGTAGAGTGCCTTTGAGGGGTTTTGTAGTGATGGAGTAGAGTGCCTTTGGGGGAGTTTGTAGTGATGGAGTAGAGTGCCTTTGAGGGGTTTTGTAGTGATGGAGTAGAGTGCCTTTGGGGGAGTTTGTAGTGATGGAGTAGAGTGCCTTTGAGGGGGTTTGTAGTGATGGAGTAGAGTGCCTTTGGGGGGTTTTGTAGTGATGGAGTAGAGTGCCTTTGGGGGAGTTTGTAGTGATGGAGTAGAGTGCCTTTGAGGGGTTTTGTAGTGATGGAGTAGAGTGCCTTTGAGGGGATTTGTAGTGATGGAGTAGAGTGCCTTTGAGGGGTTTTGTAGTGATGGAGTAGAGTGCCTTTGAGGGGTTTTGTAGTGATGGAGTAGAGTGTCTTTGAGGGGGTTTGTAGTGATGGAGTAGAGTGCCATTGGGGGAGTTTGTAGTGATGGAGTAGAGTGCCTTTGAGGGGGTTTGTAGTGATGGAGTAGAGTGCCTTTGAGGGGTTTTGTAGTGATGGAGTAGAGTGCCTTTGAGGGGTTTTGTAGTGATGGAGTAGAGTGTCTTTGAGGGGGTTTGTAGTGATGGAGTAGAGTGCCTTTGAGGGGGTTTGTAGTGATGGAGTAGAGTGCCTTTGAGGGGGTTTGTAGTGATGGAGTAGAGTGCCTTTGAGGGGGTTTGTAGTGATGGAGTAGAGTGCCTTTGAGGGGTTTTGTAGTGATGGAGTAGAGTGTCTTTGAGGGGGTTTGTAGTGATGGAGTAGAGTGCCATTGGGGGAGTTTGTAGTGATGGAGTAGAGTGCCTTTGAGGGGGTTTGTAGTGATGGAGTAGAGTGCCTTTGATGGGTTTTGTAGTGATGGAGTAGAGTGCCTTTGAGGGGGTTTGTAGTGATGGAGTAGAGTGCCTTTGAGGGGGTTTGTAGTGATAGAGTAGAGTGCCTTTGGGGGAGTTTGTAGTGATGGAGTAGAGTGCCTTTGAGGGGGTTTGTAGTGATGGAGTAGAGTGCCTTTGATGGGTTTTGTAGTGATGGAGTAGAGTGCCTTTGAGGGGGTTTGTAGTGATGGAGTAGAGTGCCTTTGAGAGGGTTTGTAGTGATGGAGTAGAGTGCCTTTGAGGGGTTTTGTAGTGATGGAGTAGAGTGCCTTTGAGGGGTTTTGTAGTGATGGAGTAGAGTGCCTTTGAGGGGGTTTGTAGTGATGGAGTAGAGTGCCTTTGAGCGGGTTTGTAGTGATGGAGTAGAGTGCCTTTGGGGGAGTTTGTAGTGATGGAGTAGAGTGCCTTTGAGGGGTTTTGTAGTGATGGAGTAGAGTGCCTTTGGGGGAGTTTGTAGTGATGGAGTAGAGTGCCTTTGGGGGAGTTTGTAGTGATGGAGTAGAGTGCCTTTGGGTGAGTTTGTAGTGATGGAGTAGAGTGCCTTTGAGGGGTTTTGTAGTGATGGAGTAGAGTGCCTTTGGGGGAGTTTGTAGTGATGGAGTAGAGTGCCTTTGAGGGGGTTTGTAGTGATGGAGTAGAGTGTCTTTGGGGGGTTTTGTAGTGATGGAGTAGAGTGCCATTGGGGGAGTTTGTAGTGATGGAGTAGAGTGCCTTTGGGGGAGTTTGTAGTGATGGAGTAGAGTGCCTTTGAGGGGGTTTGTAGTGATGGAGTAGAGTGCCTTTGAGGGGGTTTGTAGTGATGGAGTAGAGTGCCTTTGGGGGAGTTTGTAGTGATGGAGTAGAGTGCCTTTGGGGGAGTTTGTAGTGATGGAGTAGAGTGCCTTTGAGGGGGTTTGTAGTGATGGAGTAGAGTGCCTTTGAGGGGGTTTGTAGTGATGGAGTAGAGTGTCTTTGCACCACTGTATCAGCCCTCAGGAGACTGAAAATATTTGCCATGGGTCCCCAGATCCTCAAAAAATTCTACAGCTGCACCATCGAGAGCATCCTGACCGGTTGCTTCACCGCCTGGTACGGCAACTGTTCGGCATCTGACCGTAAGGCGCTACAGAGGGTAGTGCGTACGGTCCAGTACATCTCTGGGGCCAAGCTCCCTGCCATCCAGGACCTCTATACCAGGCGGTGTCAGAGGAAGGCCCTAAAAGTTGTCAAAGACTCCAGCCACCCTAGTCATAGACTGTTCTCTCTGCTACTGCACGGCAAGCGGTACTGGAGCGCCAAGTCTAGGACCAGAAGGCTCCTGAACAGCTTCTTACCCCCAAGCCAGAAGACTGCTGAACAATATTAATCGAATGGCCATCGGAGTCACTTCACCCCTACCTACATATACAAATGACCTTTAACCTGTACTACTGTTTATTATCCATGTATAGTCACTTCACCCCTACCTACATATACAAATGACCTTTAACCTGTACTACTGTTTATTATCTATGTATAGTCACTTCACCCCTACCTACATATACAAATCACCTTTAACCTGTACACCCGCACACTGACTCGGTACTGGTGCCCCCTTGGATATAGCCTATAGTTATTTTGTTTACATTTTTTTAAATATTTTCTTAACCAACAATGCAGTTTTAAGAAAATAAAGTTAAGGACTTGTAAGTAAGCATTTCATAGGAAGGTTGTATTCAGCGCATGTGACAAATAACATTTAATTTAGATTTGATCTTAGGATAGAGCCTCCCTTCAGATCTCTTTCTCTGTTTAACAGTTCTTTCTCCTCTCTCTCTCTCTCTCTCTCTCTCTCTCTCCTCTCTCTTTTTCTCATCTCTCTCCTCTCTCTTTTTCTCCTCTCTCTCTCTTTCTCCTCTCTCTTTCTTCTCTCTCTCTCTTTCTCCTCTCTCTCTCTCCTCTCTCTTTCTCCTCTCTCTTTCTTCGCTCTCTCTCTTTATCCTCTCTCCCTCTCTCTGTCTCCTCTCTCTCTCTCTTTCTCCTCTCTCCTCTCTCTCTCCTCTCTTTCTCCTCTCTCTCTCCTCTCTCTCTCCTCTCTCTTTCTCCTCTCTCTCTCTCTCTCCACAGATCAGACTCTGGACTCCTTTCCTCCACCTCTTCTCTCCACCTTTCCGACATGTGCTGTGGTTCCTCCTGTCTTCAGCATTTCCTGTATACTTCCTACCTCCCCTAGTCAGTCAAACCACCATGCTCAGGAACAGTGTCAGGAATCAACCTCTCTTTCTCTGCTCTCTCTTTCTCTCTGTCTCTCCCTCCCCTCTGCCTATGGGGTAAGGGGGCGTCACTTGTTGGCTTATCGTTGAGGAGATGCTTGTCTTGTGTGTTTTAAGCCAAGATCAACAGAGGTCTGTGTCCCAAATGGTGCCGTATTCCCTAATATAGTGTTCTACTTTTAGAAAGTAGTGCACTATATAGGGAATAGGGGGCCATAGGGCTCTGGTCTAAAGTAGTGCACTATATATGGAATAGGGTGCTATAGGGCTCTGGTCTAAAGTAGTGCACTATATAGGGAATAGGGTGCCATTTGGGACACAGGTCTGGCTCGGGAGACACCTGTTCAACCAGCTTTGGTTTATGGTTAAGTCCTCATTGTTACTCCTGGCCCGCGCAGCTGAAGCGGTGGTACACAGTTGTGGGGTTTGTTTTCAAAAGCAGATTTTTTTTCACCTCGCCGGCTCTGGGATTCATACAGCGACCTTTCAATTACTGGCCCAACTCTCTTAACCACTAGGCTACCTAACGCTCTCTCCTCCTCCCAACGGCCCGGTCTCCCTCTCTCTCTCTCCTCCCAACGGCCCGGTCTCTCTCTCCTCCCAACGGCCCGGTCTCTCTCTCTCTCCTCCCAACGGCCCGGTCTCTCTCTCTCTCTCTCTCCTCCCAACGGCCCGGTCTCTCTCTCTCTCTCCTCCCAACGGCCCGGTCTCCCTCTCTCTCTCTCCTCCCAACGGCCCGGTCTCTCTCTCTCTCTCCTCCCAACGGCCCGGTCTCTCTCTCTCTCCTCCCAACGGCCCGGTCTCTCTCTCACTCTCCTCCCAACGGCCCGGTCTCTCTCTCTCCTCCCAACGGCCCGGTCTCTCTCAATTCAATTCAATTCAAGGGCTTTATTGGCATGGGAAACATGTGTTAACATTGCCAAAGCAAGTGAGGTAGATAATATATAAAGTGAATATATAAAGTGAAATAAACAATAAAAATGAACAGTAAACATTACACATACAGAAGTTTCAAACAATAAAGACATTACAAATGTCATATTATATATATATATATATATATATATATATATATATATATACAGTGTTTTAACAATGTACAAATGGTTAAAGGACACAAGATAAAATAAATAAGCATAGATATGGGTTGTATTTACAATGGTGTTTGTTCTTCACTGGTTGCCCTTTTCTCGTGGAAACAGGTCACAAATCTTGCTGCTGTGATGGCACACTGTGGAATTTCACCCAGTAGATATGGGAGTTTTTCAAAATTGGATTTGTTTTCGAATTCTTTGTGGATCTGTATAATCTGAGGGAAATATGTCTCTCTAATATGGTCACACATTGGGCAGAAGGTTAGGAAGTGCAGCTCAGTTTCCACCTCATTTTGTGGATAGTGAGCACATAGCCTGTCTTCTCTTGAGAGCCACGTCTGCCTACGGCGGCCTTTCTCAATAGCAAGGCTATGCTCACGGAGTCTGTACATAGTCAAAGCTTTCCTTAATTTTGGGTCAGTCACAGTGGTCAGGTATTCTGCCGCTGTGTACTCTCTGTGTAGGGCCAAATAGCATTCTAGTTTGCTCTGTTTTTTTGTTAATTCTTTCCAATGTGTCAAGTAATCTCTCTCTGCTCCTCCCAACGGCCCGGTCTCTCTCTCTCTGCTCCTCCCAACGGCCCGGTCTCTCTCTCTCTCTCTCTCCTCCCAACGGCCCGGTCTCTCTCTCTCCTCCCAACGGCCCGGTCTCTCTCTCTGCTCCTCCCAACGGCCCGGTCTCTCTCTCTGCTCCTCCCAACGGCCCGGTCTCTCTCTCTGCTCCTCCCAACGGCCCGGTCTCTCTCTCTGCTCCTCCCAACGGCCCGGTCTCTCTCTCTGCTCCTCCCAACGGCCCGGTCTCTCTCTCTGCTCCTCCCAACGGCCCGGTCTCTCTCTCTCTGCTCCTCCCAACGGCCCGGTCTCTCTCTCTGCTCCTCCCAACGGCCCGGTGTCTCTCTCTGCTCCTCCCAACGGCCCGGTCTCTCTCTCTCTCCTCCCAACGGCCCGGTCTCTCTCTCCTCCCAACGGCCCGGTCTCTCTCTCTGCTCCTCCCAACGGCCCGGTCTCTCTCTCTGCTCCTCCCAACGGCCCGGTCTCTCTCTCTCTCCTCCCAACAGCCCGGTCTCTCTCTCTGCTCCTCCCAACAGCCCGGTCTCTCTCTCTCTGCTCCTCCCAACAACCCGGTTTCTCTCTCTCTCCTCCCAACGGCCCGGTCTCTCTCTCTTCTAACAAAACATTAAGAGCAAGTTAATAATATTGAGTTGTACCCCTTTTGCCCCCAGAACAGCCTCAATTCGTCTGGACATGGACTCTACAAGGTGTCCAAAGCGTTCCACAGGGATGCTGGCCCATGTTGTCTCCAATGCTTCCCACAGTTGTGTCAAATTTGCTGGATGTCCTTTGGGTGGTGGACCATTCTTGACACACACAGGTAAACCAGCAACGTTGCAGTTCTTGACACAAACCGTTGCACCTGGCTCCTACTACCATACCCTGTTCAAAGGCACTTCAATCTGTTGTCTTGCCCATTCACCCTCTGAATAGCACACACACACAATCCATGTCTCAATTGTCTCAAGGCTTAAACATCCTTCTTCAACCTGTCTCCTCCCCTTCATCTACACGGATTGAAGTTGACTTAACAAGTGAGATCAATACGCGATCATAGCTTTCACCTGGTCAGTCTGTCATGGAATTAAAAGCCATTTATACTGAGAAACCTTTAGTACAGAGTCATGAGTCAGATTACATGTACATTATCCCAACACCATATGTATACATTGATCCGTTTCGTTAGTTTGCAGGTTTGTGTCCGTGCCCCTTTGATCTCCCCATCCCGGATCCGGTATCAGGAATACAGACTCAAGCTCATTACCATAACGCAACGTTAACTATTCATGAAAATCGCAAATGAAATTAAATAAATATGCCATCTCTCAAGCTTAGCCTTTTGTAAACAACACTGTCATCTCAGATTTTCAAAATATGCTTCTCAACCATAGGAAAACAATTATTTGTGTAAAAGTAGCTAGCTAGCGTAGCATTTAGCATTAGCATTAGCGTTAGCATCCAGCACGCAAGATTTCAACAAAAACATAAAAGCCTTCACATAAAATCATTTACCTTTGAAGAACTTTATATGTTTTCAATGAGGAGACTCAGTTAGATAGCAGATGCTCAGTTTTTCCAAAAAAGATTAATGTGTATTAGAAATAGCTCCGTTTTGTACATTCCATTTGGCTACCAAAAAAAAAACGCAAATTCAGTCCTCAAAACGCGAACTTTTTTCCAAATTAACTCCATAATATCGACTGAAAACATGGCAAACGTTGTTTAGAATCAATCCTCAAGGTATTTTTCACATATCTCTTCAATGATATATTGTTCGTGGAAGCATGGTTTCTCCCCTCAATCAAATGGAAAAGTACAAGCAGCTGGCGTTTGCGCACCGATTTCCACGCAGGACACCAGGCGGACACTTGGAAAATGTAGTCTCTTATGGTCAATCTTCCAATGATATGCCTACAAATACGTCACAATGCTGTAAACACCTTGGGGAAACGACAGAAAGTGTAGGCTCATTCCTTGCGCAATCACAGCCATATAAGGAGACAATGGAAAACAGAGCTTCAGAGATTCTGCTCATTTCCTGGTTGACGCATCATCTTGGTTTCGCCTGTAGAATGAGTTCTGGGGCACTTACAGACAATATCTTTGCAGATTCTGAAACTTCAGAGTGTTTTCTTTCCAAAACGGTCAATAATATGCATAGTGGAGCATCTTTTCGTGACAAAATATTGCGCTTAAAACGGGAACGTTTTTTATCCAAAAATGAAATAGCGCCCCTAGAGATCCAAGAGGTTAAGATGTCAACACTCGTTGGTTTAGTTAGAGCGCGACGTAACAACAGAAGTTAGGCTCGTCTGCTGCGTCCTCCTTCCCCCGACTACAAGAACAAATACCAAGGACAATTAACACGAGGCATTACCAGTAACACAAGATGTCTGCATCTCGCTAGATCTAGCTTCTCTCTGATACCATTACAGCGGCCATAGTTAACTCGGCCACTGGTCACCTGGTTACATCGAAAGGTTCTTCATACTTGTTTCACACTTATTTCAGTTACATACAGAACCATTTCAATGGAAGCTGGTTAGTGACTCGTAGCTTGAGCTCGGAGAGAACATTGTCCATGCACACTGGCTTCTCTCTGCTGCCATTTCACTGGCCATAGTATCTACTCCATTACAAAGTGGCCAAACATCTATACAGATCTCTGCTCCAGTAACTCTGTGGTGTTTCAGATCTCTGCTCCAGTAACTGTTTGTGGTGTTTCAGATCTCTGCTCCAGTAACTGTCTGTGGTGTTTCAGATCTCTGCTCCAGTAACTGTCTGTGGTGTTTCAGATCTCTGCTCCAGTAACTGTCTGTGGTGTTTCAGATCTCTGCTCCAGTAACTGTCTGTGGTGTTTCAGATCTCTGCTCCAGTAACTGTCTGTGGTAACTGCTGACATCTATCACACTTATTGCCAAGTCACCCAGTCTAATGCCAAGACACCCAGTCTAATGCCAAGGCACCCAGTCTAATGCCAAGGCACCCAGTCTAATGCCAAGGCACCCAGTCTAATGCCAAGGCACCCAGTCTAATGCCAAGGCACCCAGGTTGAGATGCCAAGGCACCCAGTCTAATGCCAAGTCACCCAGGTTGAGATGCCAAGTCACCCAGGTTGAGATGCCAAGTCACCCAGGTTGAGATGCCAAGTCACCCAGGTTGAGATGCCAAGTCACCCAGTCTAATGCCAAGGCACCCAGGTTGAGATGCCAAGTCACCCAGTCTAATGCCAAGTCACCCAGGTTGAGATGCCAAGTCACCCAGTCTAATGCCAAGTCACCCAGGTTGAGATGCCAAGTCACCCAGTCTAATGCCAAGGCACCCAGGTTGAGATGCCAAGTCACCCAGTCTAATGCCAAGTCACCCAGTCTAATGCCAAGGCACCCAGGTTGAGATGCCAAGTCACCCAGGTTGAGATGCCAAGTCACCCAGGTTGAGATGCCAAGTCACCCAGTCTAATGCCAAGTCACCCAGGTTGAGATGCCAAGTCACCCAGTCTAATGCCAAGTCACCCAGTCTAATGCCAAGTCACCCAGTCTAATGCCAAGTCACCCAGGTTGAGATGCCAAGTCACCCAGGTTGAGATGCCAAGTCACCCAGTCTAATGCCAAGTCACCCAGGTTGAGATGCCAAGTCACCCAGTCTAATGCCAAGTCACCCAGTCTAATGCCAAGTCACCCAGTCTAATGCCAAGTCACCCAGGTTGAGATGCCAAGTCACCCAGTCTAATGCCAAGTCACCCAGGTTGAGATGCCAAGTCACCCAGTCTAATGCCAAGTCACCCAGGTTGAGATGCCAAGTCACCCAGGTTGAGATGCCAAGACAAACATTATCCATGTAGTTCCCTTTGAGTTGTCTTTACGTTTCCTCTTAGTTTGACCAACAGCACTTTCTATCTATTTACCGTTACAATGCCATCTGTACAACGTTACAGTGCCATCTGTACAACGTTACAGTGCCATCTGTACAACGTTACAGTGCCATCTGTACAACGTTACAGTGCCATCTGTACAACGTTACAGTGCCATCTGTACAATGTTACAATGCCATCTGTACAACGTTACAATGCCATCTGTACAATGTTACAGTGCCATCTGTACAATGTTACAGTGCCATCTGTACAACGTTACAGTGCCATCTGTACAACGTTACAGTGCCATCTGTACAACGTTACAGTGCCATCTGTACAATGTTACAGTGCCATCTGTACAACGTTACAATGCCATCTGTACAATGTTACAGTGCCATCTGTACAACGTTACAGTGCCTTTGGCCACATAGGTCTACATAACCTACTGGCTCAATATCTCGAATGAGAGAGAGCCAGCCTGGTAGGCCAGATTAAGGTTTATATAACATTACAATGCCATAGGTTTATATAACATTACAATGCCATAGGTTTATATAACATTACAATGCCATAGGTTTATATAACATTACAATGCCATAGGTTTATATAACATTACAATGCCATAGGTTTATATAACATTAAAATGCCATAGGTTTATATAACATTACAATGCCATAGGTTTATATAACATTACAATGCCATAGGTTTATATAACATTACAATGCCGTAGGTTTATATAACATTACAATGCCATAGGCCATAGGTTTATATAACATTACAATGCCATAGGTTTATATAACATTACAATGCCATAGGTTTATATAACAATACAATGCCATAGGTTTATATAACATTAAAATGCCATAGGTTAATATTACATTATAATGCCATGGGCCAAAGATTTATATAACATTACAATGCCATAGGTTTATATGAACTCCAACATTTGATGTGCAGCTTTGTTTAGTGGTGTTGTTGGTATCACAGTATATTCTGTGTTTAGTGGTGTCGTTGGGATCGCAGTATATTCTGTGTTTAGTGGTGTCGTTGGGATCACAGTATATTCTGTGTTTAGTGGTGTCGTTGGGATCGCAGTATATTCTGTGTTTAGTGGTGTCGTTGGGATCGCAGTATATTCTGTGTTTAGTGGGGTTGTTGGGATCACAGTATATTCTGTGTTTAGTGGGGGTCGTTGGGATCGCAGTATATTCTGTGTTTAGTGGGGTTGTTGGGATCGCAGTATATTCTGTGTTTAGTGGGGTTGTTGGGATCACAGTATATTCTGTGTTTAGTGGGGTTGTTGGGATCACAGTATATTCTGTGTTTAGTGGGGGTCGTTGGGATCACAGTATATTCTGTGTTTAGTGGGGTTGTTGGGATCACAGTATATTCTGTGTTTAGTGGGGTTGTTGGGATCACAGTATATTCTGTGTTTAGTGGGGGTCGTTGTGGTCTTTGGGATCGCAGTATATTCTGTGTTTAGTGGGGGTTGTTGGGGTCTTTGGGATCGCAGTATATTCTGTGTTTAGTGGGGGTCATTGGGGTCGTTGGGATCGCAGTATATTCTGTGTTTAGTGGGGGTCATTGGGGTCGTTGGGATCGCAGTATATTCTGTGTTTAGTTGGGGTCGTTGGGATCGCAGTATATTCTGTGTTTAGTGGGGGTCGTTGGTATCACAGTATATTCTGTGTTTAGTGGGGGTCGTTGGGATCACAGTATATTCTGTGTTTAGTGGGGGTTGTTGGGATCACAGTATATTCTGTGTTTAGTGGGGGTCGTTGGTATCACAGTATATTCTGTGTTTAGTGGGGGTCGTTGGGATCGCAGTATATTCTGTGTTTAGTGGGGGTCGTTGGGGTCGTTGGGATCGCAGTATATTCTGTGTTTAGTGGGGGTCGTTGGGATCGCAGTATATTCTGTGTTTAGTGGGGGTCATTGGGGTCGTTGGGATCGCGGTATATTCTGTGTTTAGTGGGGGTCGTTGGGATCACAGTATATTCTGTGTTTAGTGGGGGTCGTTGGGATCGCAGTATATTCTGTGTTTAGTGGGGGTCGTTGGGATCACAGTATATTCTGTGTTTAGTGGGGGTCGTTGGGATCGCAGTATATTCTGTGTTTAGTGGGGGTCGTTGGGATCGCAGTATATTCTGTGTTTAGTGGGGGTCGTTGGGATCACAGTATATTCTGTGTTTAGTGGGGGTCGTTGGGATCGCAGTATATTCTGTGTTTAGTGGGGGTCGTTGGGATCACAGTATATTCTGTGTTTAGTGGGGGTCGTTGGGATCGCAGTATATTCTGTGTTTAGTGGGGGTCGTTGGGATTGCAGTATATTCTGTGTTTAGTGGGGGTCGTTGGGATTGCAGTATATTCTGTGTTTAGTGGGGGTCGTTGGGATCGCAGTATATTCTGTGTTTAGTGGGGGTCGTTGGGATCACAGTATATTCTGTGTTTAGTGGGGGTCGTTGGGATCGCAGTATATTATGTGTTTAGTGGGGGTCGTTGGGATCGCAGTAGATTCTGTGTTTAGTGGGGGTCGTTGGGATCGCAGTATATTCTGTGTTTAGTGGGGGTCGTTGGGATCGCAGTATATTCTGTGTTTAGTGGGGGTCGTTGGGATCGCAGTATATTCTGTGTTTAGTGGGGGTCGTTGGGATCGCAGTATATTCTGTGTTTTGTGGGGGTCGTTGGGATCGCAGTATATTCTGTGTTTATAGTGGGGGTCCTTGGGGTTGCAGTATATTCTGTGTTTCGTGGGGGTCGTATTCTGCAAATAAATGCACTTAGTCTCGCTTAGGATGATGGGATTTTATATTAGATATGTTGCTGAAGCTTTGATTCTGTGATGAGGACTGAAATGGAGATCATTTATTTTACCCTCCAATCGTTTTATTTTATTTTGCAAATGTCTGTTTTTTTAAATTGTAAAATGAATGTTTCTATTGAATATTACTCTCGTATAGTATAGCCCTTTACACTCATATCTGTATACAGGATGAAATGGCAGATTTGGGCACCTAAGTTGGAACGCAGTGACTGTCCAGTCACATGATAGACATGTCAGAGGCTCTGTTCTTCACAGCTCTGTGTTCTGACTGGCAGCCGTTCTGAACATGGACACCCCACTCAACAACAAGTTAGTTGCCCCCATCTCTCCAGGTAATTGGGCAACTTTCTGTCGTCTGATTGAGGTTAAAGCTGTAAATTAAGAGGTGTCTTGTGTATTTTGAAATATGAGATGTTGAGGATTATAATGAATACCGCTTTGATGTCATACAAGCAAACCAAACACCTGTTGAGTCCAAATGTGGACTTCATATTTCCATATCATAAAACTCATGTCACTTAGTGTCCATGTTTAGGATCACTGTTGTTTGATGTACAGCTACAAGATGACATGGTGAAAAAACCAGGCTTTCAGTTCAAGCCCACCTGACCCAGGTTGAGATTCATATTGGACCGTTTCTGGACTGGGTGAAACAACAACAGTCTTTGTGTGACGGTGGGGATGCAGGGTTGTGTTCCAAGACGAAACAACTACAAGTGTCCTCTAGTTCCTCACAGCTGGGAGAGGAGGAAAAACACCTGTTAGCTGAAGACTGTTCGTTGAGTCATAAAAGTGCATTGAAATGTCTTGTGAACTGTGGAGAGGTGTGTTGCCACTTGGAGACACCCCAGGTAGTCTTCTCACTCAGACCCTTGTAATTGTTTTGTCTTGTGTTTCATCTACCCCACGTTTTCCAGTAATATTCTTATTAACATGTTACTGAATGTATCCAGAGTATTTTCAGATTTCGTGATCAACAAATGGGGTGAAAAGTACAGAAAATGTAAAAAGAGCATAAAACCAACCGTGTGATGTTTAGATTCAGTCTTGTCAGGTGAACTTTGGTCTGATGATTTTCCCATAAGCTCCACTGATTCATTTCAATTGCTACCATGGTAATAAATATGCTTTTCGTATTTCTTCTGTAAGAAACATTTAAATGTTGCCCTATCTGTTTTGGCAACCCGTTACACTGGTGGGACGTAAGACTTGTTGCCATGAATTGAAATACTCCTCTGTTTTGATCAGTAGAAAACCTTTTAATTGTCAATTTCACTTTCAAGCAACAAAAAAACCACAAAGATCAAGTTTTGTTATTTTGGTTGTTTTGTGTTTTTGAGGTTTCTGTTAGTAGCTAAACCAGATTATACACGGAGTGTACACAACATTAGGAACACCTTCCTAATACTGAGCTGAAGCCCTGTTTTCCCTCAGTACAGCCTTATTCATTCTTTGAAGTATGGACTCTACAAGGTGTGGAAAGCGTTCCACAGGGATGCTGGCCCATGTTGACCCCAACGCTTCCCACAGTTGTGTCAAGTTGCCTGGATGTCCTTTGGGTGGTGGACCATTCTTGATACACTTGATAAATTGTTGAGTGGGGAAAAACTCAGCAGCGTTGCAGTTCTTGACACAAACCGGTGCGCCTGGTACCTACAACCGTACCCCGTTCAAAGGCACTCAAATGTTTTTAGTCTTGCCAATTCACCCTTGGAATGGCACACATACACAATCCATGTCTCAATTGTCTCAAGGCTTAAAAATCCTTCTTTAACCCCGTCTCCTCCCCTTTCATCTACACTGATTGAAGTGGATTTAACAGGTGACATCAATAAGGGATCATAGCTTTCACCTGGATTCACGTGTCATGGTAACAGCAAGTGTTCTGTACACTCAGTGTATATGGAGGTTGAAAGCAAGCCTTCGTGGTCTGGCTATCTGTCATGTTGAAGGAGTTGACTTGAACAAAGCTTTTCTGCTGATGTTGATGATATCAATCTGTTATTTTACATCTCTGCCATGCCATGTAAACCTGGAAAATAAATACCCTGTGTCCTATTCCACGTGTCTGGGGATATTTTTTTCTTTGGAAACGAGCATAATTAAATGTCTGTATTTCATAAAGACCCCACTGTGTCCCAAATGGCACCCTGTCCCTCTATAGTGCACTAGGGGGGCCCTGTTCCATCTATAGTGCACTAGGGGGGCCCTGCTCCCTCTATAGTGCACTAGGGGGGCCCTGTTCCCTCTATAGTGCACTAGGGGGACCCTGTTCCCTCTATAGTGCACTAGGGGGACCCTGTTCCCTCTATAGCGCACTAGGGGGACCCTGTTCCCTCTATAGTGCACTATGGGGGACCCTGTTCCCTCTATAGCGTACTAGGGGGGCCCTGTTCCCTCTATAGTGCACTAGGGGGGCCCTATTCTCTATATAGTGCACTAGGGCGACCCTGTTCCCTCTATAGTGCACTAGGGGGACCCTGTTCCCTCTATAGTGCACTAGGGGGACCCTGTTCCCTCTATAGTGCACGATGGGGGACCCTGTTCCCTCTATAGCGCACTAGGGGGGCCCTGTTCCCTATATAGTGCACTAGGGGGGCCCTGTTCCCTCTATAGTGCACTAGGGGGACCCTGTTCCCTCTATAGTGCACTAGGGGGACCCTGTTCCCTCTATAGTGCACTAGGGGGGGCCCTGTTCCCTCTATAGTGCACGATGGGGGACCCTGTTCCCTCTATAGCGCACTAGGGGGGCCCTGTTCCCTATATAGTGCACTAGGGGGGCCCTGTTCCCTCTATAGTGCACTAGGGGGACCCTGTTCCCTCTATAGTGCACTAGGGGGGGCCCTGTTCCCTCTGTAGTGCACTAGGGGGGCCCTGTTCCCTCTATAGCGTACTAGGGGGACCCTGTTCTCTCTAGTGCACTAGGGGGCCCTGTTCCCTCTATAGCGCACTAGGGGGGGCCCTGTTCCCTCTATAGCGTACTAGGGGGACCCTGTTCCCTCTATAGGCAATAGGGTGCCATTCGGGATGCAGGACTGAGACTGTTGGATCTTACACAACATGATCAGAACAAGCCATTTGAGTCGGAGTAAAACGAGGCTCCATGTTAAATCCTTCATTACTACCTGAGATCTTCACTAATGCAGTGGTTGAATGGAGCATGTTACTCCTTTACAGACCCGGCCTCTTCTCAGCAGATTGGTTGACAGATGAACACAACGCTACGGCATGTCTGTCTGTCTGCCTGTCTGTCTGTGCATGTCTATCTAACTGCATGTCTGTCTGTCTGCGTGTCGATCTAACTGCATGTCTGTCTGTCAGCGTGTCGATCTAACTGCATGTCTGTCTGTCTGCATGTCTGTCTGTCTGCGTGTCGATCTAACTGCATGTCTGTCTGTCTGCGTGTCGATATAACTGCATGTCTGTCTGCATGTCGATCTGTCTGTCTGTCTGCGTGTCTGTCTGCGTGTCGATCTAACTGCATGTCTGTCTGTCTGCGTGTCGATCTAACTGCATGTCTGTCTGTCTGCGTGTCGATCTAACTGCATGTCGGTCTGCATGTCGATCTAACTGTCTGTCTGTCTGTCTGCATGTCTGTCTGCGTGTCGATCTAACTGCATGTCTGTCTGTCTGCGTGTCGATCTAACTGCGTGTCTGTCTGTCTGCGTGTCGATCTAACTGCGTGTCTGTCTGTCTGCGTGTCGATCTAACTGCGTGTCTGTCTGTCTGCGTGTCGATCTAACTGCATGTCTGTCTGTCTGCGTGTCGATCTAACTGCATGTCTGTCTGTTTGCGTGTCGATCTAACTGCATGTCTGTCTGTCTGCGTGTCGATATAACTGCATGTCTGTCTGCATGTCGATCTGTCTGTCTGTCTGCGTGTCGATCTAACTGCATGTCTGTCTGTCTGCGTGTCGATCTAACTGCGTGTCTGTCTGTCTGCGTGTCGATCTAACTGCGTGTCTGTCTGTCTGCGTGTCGATCTAACTGCGTGTCTGTCTGTCTGCGTGTCGATCTAACTGCGTGTCTGTCTGTCTGCGTGTCGATCTAACTGCGTGTCTGTCTGTCTGCGTGTCGATCTAACTGCATGTCTGTCTGTCTGCGTGTCGATCTAACTGCATGTCTGTCTGCATGTCGATCTAACTGCGTGTCTGTCTGTCTCCGTGTCGATCTAACTGCGTGTGTGTCTGTCTGCGTGTCGATCTAACTGCGTGTGTGTCTGTCTGCGTGTCGATCTAACTGCATGTGTGTCTGTCTGCATGTCGATCTAACTGCGTGTGTGTGAGTTGTGAAATCTCACCCTTCCGCCCCCGCTTCATTCAAGGCTCTTGGTTGGCAAGATGACCGGGAACTCCACCAGCTCTCAGAGGAGGAGGAGGATAGAACCTCTCAGAAGAGGAGGGAGGATAGAACCTCTAAGAAGAAAAGGAGGGGGGATAGAACCTCTAAGAAGAAAAGGAGGGGGGATAGAACCTCTAAGAAGAGGAGGGAGGATAGAACCTCTAAGAAGAAGAGGAGGGAGGATAGAACCTCTCAGAATAAGAGGAGGGGGGGATAGAACCTCTAAGAAGAAAAGGAGGGGGGATAGAACCTCTAAGAAGAGGAGGGAGGATAGAACCTCTCAGAATAAGAGGAGGGAGGATAGAACCTCTCAGAATAAGAGGAGGGGGGGATAGAACCTCTCAGAAGAGGAGGGAGGATAGAACCTCTAAGAAGAAAAGGAGGGGGGATAGAACCTCTAAGAAGAAGAGGAGGGGGGATAGAACCTTGAAGAAGAGGAGGGAGGATAGAACCTCTAAGAAGAAAAGGAGGGGGGATAGAACCTCTAAGAAGAAGAGGAGGGGGGATAGCACCTCTAAGAAGAAGAGGAGGGGGGATAGAACCTCTAAGAAGAGGAGGGAGGATAGAACCTCTAAGAAGAGGAGGGAGGATAGAACCTCTAAGAAGAAGAGGAGGGGGGATAGCACCTCTAAGAAGAAAAGGAGGGGGGATAGAACCTCTAAGAAGAAGAGGAGGGGGGATAGCACCTCTAAGAAGAAGAGGAGGGGGGATAGAACCTCTAAGAAGAAAAGGAGGGGGGATAGAACCTCTAAGAAGAAGAGGAGGGGGGATAGCACCTCTAAGAAGAAAAGGAGGGGGGATAGAACCTCTAAGAAGAGGAGGGAGGATAGAACCTCTCAGAAGAGGAGGGAGGATAGAACCTCTCAGAAGAGGAGGGAGGATAGAACCTCTAAGAAGAAAAGGAGGGGGGATAGCACCTCTAAGAAGAAGAGGAGGAGGATAGAACCTCTATGAAGAAGAGGGAGGATAGAACCTCTAAGAAGAAGAGGAGGGGGGATAGAACCTCTAAGAAGAAGAGGAGGGGGGATAGAACCTCTAAGAAGAAGAGGAGGAGGATAGAACCTCTCAGAATAAAAGGGAGGAGATAACCTCTCAGAATAAGAGGGAGGAGATAACCCCCCAGAATAAGAGGGGGGATAGCACCTCTCAGAATAAGAGGAGGGGGGATAGAACCTCTCAGAATAAGAGGAGGGGGATAGCAGCTCTCAGAAGAGGAGGAGGGGGGATAGCAGCTCTCAGAAGAGGAGGGGGGATAGAACCTCTAAGAAGAAGAGGAGGGGGGATAGAACCTCTAAGAAGAAGAGGAGGGGGGATAGAACCTCTCAGAATAAGAGGAGGGGGGATAGAACCTCTAAGAAGAAGAGGAGGGGGGATAGAACCTCTCAGAAGAGGAGGGAGGATAGAACCTCTAAGAAGAAGAGGAGGGGGGATAGAACCTCTAAGAAGAAGAGGAGGGGGGATAGAACCTCTAAGAAGAGTAGGGGGGATAGAACCTCTCAGAATAAGAGGGAGGATAGAACCTCTACGAAGAAGAGGAGGGGGGATAGAACCTCACAGAATAAGAGGGAGGATAGAACCTCTAAGGAGAAGAGGAGGGGGGGATAGAACCTCGAAGAAGAGGAGGGAGGATAGAACCTCTCAGAAGAGGAGGGAGGATAGAACCTCTAAGAAGAAAAGGAGGAGGATAGAACCTCTATGAAGAAGAGGAGGGAGGATAGAACCTCTAAGAAGAAGAGGAGGGGGGATAGCACCTCTAAGAAGAAGAGGAGGAGGATAGAACCTCTAAGAAGAAAAGGAGGGGGGATAGAACCTCTCAGAATAAGAGGAGGGGGGATAGAACCTCTAAGAAGAAAAGGAGGAGGATAGAACCTCTAAGAAGAAGAGGAGGGAGGATAGAACCTCTAAGAAGAAGAGGAGGGGGGATAGCACCTTGAAGAAGAGGAGGGGGGATAGAACCTCTAAGAAGAAAAGGAGGGGGGATAGAACCTCTAAGAAGAAGAGGAGGGGGGATAGAACCTCGAAGAAGAAGAGGAGGAGGATAGAACCTCTAAGAAGAAAAGGAGGGGGGATAGAACCTCTAAGAAGAAGAGGAGGGGGGATAGAACCTCTCAGAAGAAGAGGAGGGGGGATAGAACCTCTCAGAATAAGAGGGAGGAGATAACCTCTCAGAATAAAAGGGAGGAGATAACCTCTCAGAATAAGAGGGGGGATAGCACCTCTAAGAAGAAGAGGAGGGGGATAGAACCTCTAAGAAGAAGAGGAGGGGGGATAGAACCTCTAAGAAGAAGAGGAGGGGGGGATAGAACCTCTAAGAAGAAGAGGAGGGGGGATAGAACCTCTAAGAAGAAGAGGAGGGGGGATAGAACCTCGAAGAAGAAGAGGAGGAGGATAGAACCTCTAAGAAGAAGAGGAGGGGGGATAGAACCTCTAAGAAGAAGAGGAGGGAGGATAGAACCTCTAAGAAGAAGAGGAGGGGGGATAGAACCTCTCAGAAGAAAAGGAGGGGGGATAGAACCTCTAAGAAGAAGAGGAGGGGGGATAGCACCTCTAAGAAGAAGAGGAGGGGGATAGAACCTCTAAGAAGAGGAGGGAGGATAGAACCTCTCAGAAGAAGAGGAGGGGGGATAGAACCTCTCAGAAGAAGAGGAGGGGGGATAGAACCTCTCAGAATAAGAGGGAGGAGATAACCTCTCAGAATAAAAGGGAGGAGATAACCTCTCAGAATAAGAGGGGGGATAGAACCTCTCAGAATAAGAGGAGGGGGGATAGAACCTCTCAGAATAAGAGGGGGGATAGAACCTCTCAGAATAAGAGGGAGGAGATAACCTCTCAGAATAAGAGTAGGGACGATAGCACCTCTCAGAAGAAGAGGAGGGGGATAGCAGCTCTCAGAAGAGGAGGAGGGGGGATAGCAGCTCTCAGAAGAGGAGGAGGGGGGATAGCAGCTCTCAGAAGAAGAGGAGGGGGGATAGCAGCTCTCAGAAGCGGAGGGGGGAAGAAGGCGGAGAGGAGGGACCGGCCGGCCAGAGAGGAGAAAAGTTTCAAATCGTTGGCCTGTTAGAGGGCAGATGGTTGCCGTGGCAGCAGAGGGCAGATGGTTTCCATGGCAGCAGAGTGATTTCCTTGACTACAGACAGCTGAGTGCTCTGTGGCGATGTGAAGACTCCACTGGATGTGTGAGGTAGAGAATATACTTGTTTTAATCCAGGTGGCTCCACCTCTCATTCAGCCATAATGGTAGATCAACCAGCTATCTCAACTGTCATTTTATTTGTAAATTCTTTAAATGTTCATGTGTACAGTATTATAACAGGGATCCAATGTAGCCATGTGTACAGTATTATAACAGGGATCCAATGTAGCCATGTGTACAATAACAGGGATCCAATGTAGCCATGTGTACAGTATTACAACAGGAATCCAATGTAGCCATGTGTACAATAACAGGGATCCAATGTAGCCATGTGTACAATAACAGGGATCCAATGTAGCCATGTGTACAATAACAGGGATCCAATGTAGCCATGTGTACAATAACAGGGATCCAATGTAGCCATGTGTACAATAACAGGATCCAATGTAGCCATGTGTACAATAACAGGGATTCAATGTAGCCATGTGTACAATAACAGGATCCAATGTAGCCATGTGTACAATAACAGGGATTCAATGTAGCCATGTGTACAATAACAGGGATTCAATGTAGCCATGTGTACAGTATTATAACAGGGATCCAATGTAGCCATGTGTACAATAACAGGATCAATGTAGCCATGTGTACAGTATTATAACAGGGATCCAATGTAGCCATGTGTACAATAACAGGATCCAATGTAGCCATGTGTACAGTATTATAACAGGGATCCAAATGTAGTGACGTGTTTGTTCAGTACTTTATGGTAGTATGTGCCAGGCGCAACGGTTTGTGTCAAGAACTGCAACGCTGCTGGGTTTTTCACGCTCAACAATTTCCTGTGTGTATCAAGAATGTTCCACCACCCAAAGGACATTCAGCCAACTTGACAACTGTGGGAAGCATTGGAGTCAACATGGGCCAGCATCCCTGTGGAACGCTTTCGACACCTTGTAGAGACAACATGGACCAGCATCCCTGTGGAACGCTTTCAACACCTTGTAGAGTCAACATGGGCCAGCATCCCTGTGGAACACTTTCAACACCTTGTAGAGTCAACATGGACCAGCATCCCTGTGGAACGCTTTCGACACCTTGTAGAGTCCATTTTCCAACAAATTGAGACTATTCTGAACTAAATATTATGAAGGTGTTCTTAATGTTTTGAACACTGTTTTACAGCTAATAATGTGCCAGTTGGGAAGAAGCCTCATTGGGTCCCTCTTTACACAATCACAACATGGACAAATTAAGTGCAAGATTGTAAATCTAGAAATAAATGTTCAATAAGAACAGATGACTCTAATAGGACATTAGAGGATGTGTGTGTTATAAGGAAACAACGTGGCGGTTCTGCTAGTGGGTCTGGCCACAGGTGATGATGTAGTTGTTTGTTTCTGCTAGTGGGTCTGGCCACGGGTGATGATGTAGTTGTTTGTTTCTGCTAGTGGGTCTGGCCACGGGTGATGATGTAGTTGTTTGGTTCTGCTAGTGGGTCTGGCCACGGGTGATGATGTAGTTGTTTGTTTCTGCTAGTGGGTCTGGCCAGGGGTGATGATGTAGTTGTTTGGTTCTGCTAGTGGGTCTGGCCACGGGTGATGATGTAGTTGTTTGGTTCTGCTAGTGGGTCTGGCCACGGGTGATGATGTAGTTGTTTGGTTCTGCTAGTGGGTCTGGCCACGGGTGATGATGTAGTTGTTTGTTTCTGCTAGTGGGTCTGGCCAGGGGTGATGATGTAGTTGTTTGGTTCTGCTAGTGGGTCTGGCCACGGGTGATGATGTAGTTGTTTGGTTCTGCTAGTGGGTCTGGCCACGGGTGATGATGTAGTTGTTTGTTTCTGCTAGTGGGTCTGGCCAGGGGTGATGTAGTTGTTTGTTTCTGCTAGTGGGTCTGGCCACGGGTGATGATGTAGTTGTTTGTTTCTGCTAGTGGGTCTGGCCAGGGGTGATGTAGTTGTTTGTTTCTGCTAGTGGGTCTGGCCACGGGTGATGATGTAGTTGTTTGTTTCTGCTAGTGGGTCTGGCCAGGGGTGATGTAGTTGTTTGTTTCTGCTAGTGGGTCTGGCCACGGGTGATGATGTAGTTGTTTGTTTCTGCTAGTGGGTCTGGCCAGGGGTGATGATGTAGTTGTTTGTTTCTGCTAGTGGGTCTGGCCAGGGGTGATGATGTAGTTGTTTGTTTCTGCTAGTGGGTCTGGCCAGGGGTGATGATGTAGTTGTTTGTTTCTGCTAGTGGGTCTGGCCACGGGTGATGATGTAGTTGTTTGGTTCTGCTAGTGGGTCTGGCCACGGGTGATGATGTAGTTGTTTGTTTCTGCTAGTGGGTCTGGCCACGGGTGATGATGTAGTTGTTTGTTTCTGCTAGTGGGTCTGGCCACGGGTGATGATGTAGTTGTTTGGTTCTGCTAGTGGGTCTGGCCAGGGGTGATGTAGTTGTTTGTTTCTGCTAGTGGGTCTGGCCACGGGTGATGATGTAGTTGTTTGGTTCTGCTAGTGGGTCTGGCCAGGGGTGATGTAGTTGTTTGTTTCTGCTAGTGGGTCTGGCCACGGGTGATGATGTAGTTGTTTGGTTCTGCTAGTGGGTCTAGCCAGGGGTGATGTAGTTGTTTGGTTCTGCTAGTGGGTCTGGCCAGGGGTGATGATGTAGTTGTTTGTTTCTGCTAGTGGGTCTGGCCAGGGGTGATGTAGTTGTTTGGTTCTGCTAGTGGGTCTGGCCACGGGTGATGATGTAGTTGTTTGTTTCTGCTAGTGGGTCTGGCCAGGGGTGATGTAGTTGTTTGGTTCTGCTAGTGGGTCTGGCCA
>NW_027259425.1:0-5000 GCF_045791955.1 Oncorhynchus clarkii lewisi
CACACACACACACACACACACACAAGTAAAAACAATCACGCTGACCACAGGCCAGGAGACACATCTGACCACAGGCCAGGGACACATCTGACCACAGGCCAGGAGACACAGCAGACCACAGGCCAGGAGACACATCAGACCACAGGCCAGGAGAAATATCTGACCACAGGCCAGGAGACACATCAGACCACAGGCCAGGAGACACATCAGACCACAGGCCAGGAAACACAGCAGACCACAGGCCAGGTGACACAGCAGGAGACACAGCAGACCACAGGCCAGGAGACACAGCGGACCACAGGCCAGGAGACACATCTGACCACAGGCCAGGAGACACAGCAGACCACAGGCCAGGAGACACAGCAGACCACAGGCCAGGAGACACTGCGGACCACATGCCAGGAGACACATCTGACCACAGGCCAGGAGAGACATCAGACCACAGGCCAGGAGAAACATCTGACCACAGGCCAGGAGAGACATCAGACAAGACAAGACATGTTTTTTTTATGTTGCGTCCAGGATTTAGTTGAGTTGCACTACAGAAGAAAGCACTGAGTCAACATTGGCTACTTCCTGGATATCATTCCAATCTTTCCTAATAGTTCATGGGAAGTTAATGACTGGTAATGACAGTAACATAACGAGGAAGGAATGACTAGCTATAACTTCCAATCAGAGGTCAGAAAGTCAGTGGACTAAGGAAGTATATTTATCTATGAATGCTAATCTAAGGAAGTATACAGTGCCTTGCAGAAGTATTCACCCCCCTTGGTGTTTTTCCTAATTTGTTGCATTACAAATCTGTAATTTAAATTTATTTCTATTTGGATTTCATGGACACAAAATACTACAAATTGGTGAAGCAAAATGAAAAAAAATAACTTATTTCCAAAAATTCAAAATACATTCAAACGACAAGTGGTGCGTGCATATGTATTCACCCCCTTTACGATGAAGCCTCTAAATTAGATCTGGTGCAACCAACTACCTTCAGAAGTCACATAATTGAACGAGTGGAAATACAAAGTTGATCATGCATGCTATATGGACCTTTTTAGGATATGAAAAACGATTTTATCTAACAAAACGACACTTCATGTTATCTCTGGGACCCTTTGGATGATAAATCAGAGCAAGATTTCAGAATGTAAGTACACATTTCACCTTCAGAGGTGAATTTATCAAACATATCACGGTGAAAAAAAGTGTTTTGTTGTTAGGAGCTCTCCTCAAACAATAGCATGGCATTTTTTCTCAGTAATAGCTACTGTAATAGCTACTGTTATATTAACAAGGACTTAAGCTTTCAGCCGATTTCAGACAGTTCTATGTACCAACATTTGTTGTTTCTGTAAAATCTGCAATGGTGACAAAAGCCGCTGCATGATTTACAACCGTTGACGGGACGCCGATCCCTTAACTTCATCAGAGAGGCAACAAAGAGACGAGTATCTGTCCATAGGACCACTTTAAGCTGTACACTCCACAGAGCTTGACTTTATGGAAGAGTGGCCAGAAAAAAAGCCATTGATTAAAGAAAAACATAAGCAAACACGTTTGTTGTTCGTCATAAAGGCATGTGGGAGACTCCCCAAACATATGGAAGAAGGTACTTTTGTTAAATGAGACTAAAATTTAGCTTTTTTCGCCATCAAAGAAATTTCTATGTCTGGTGCAAAACCCAACACCTCGCATCACCCCAAGAACACCATCCCCACAGTGAAGCACGGTGGTGGCAGCATCATCCTGTGGGGACGTTTTTCATCAGCAGGGATTGGGAAACTGGTCAGAATTGAGGGAGTGATGGATGGCGCTAAATACAGGGAAATTCTTGAGGGAAACCTGTTTCAGTCTTCCAGAGATTTGAGACTGAGGCGGAGGTTCACCTTCCAGCAGGACAATGACCCTAAGCATACTGATAAAGCAACACTTGAGTGGTTTAAGGGGAAACATTTAAATGTCTTGGAATGGCCTTGTCACAACTTCTGCCGAAGTCGGTCCATCTCCTTTGTTCGGGCAGCGTTCGGCAGTCGCCGTCACCGACCTTCTAGCCATCGCCGATCCACTTTTTATTTTCCATTGGTTTTGTCTTGTCTTCCATCACACCTGGTTCCAATTCCATAAATTAAATGTTGTGTATTTAACCCTCTGTCCCCCCCATGTCCTGTCTGTAATTGTTTGTTGTCAGTGCTTGTGCACGTTATGTTCTGGTGAGCTTTGGGTTATGTCCTCATTTATTGTATTGTTCTGTATCCGGTGGGTTTTGATAATTGAACTTAGCCGTTGGAAACACAGGTTCGCTCTCCTGCATATGACTTCTCTGCCGCCAGTACGCACCCCTGACAGGTCTAGTCAAAGCCCAGACCTCAATCGAATTGAGAATCTGTGGTATGACCTAAAGATTGCTGTACACCAGCAGAACCCATACAACTTGAAGGATCTGGAGCAATTTTGCCTTGAAGAATGGGCAAAAATCCCAGTGGCTAGATGTGCCAAGCTTATAGAGACATACCACAAGAAGCTGTAATTACTGCAAAAGGTGGCTCTACAAAGTATTGACTTTGGGGAAGTGAATAGTTATGCACGCTCAAGTTCTGTTTTTTTTTGTCTTATTTCTTGTTTGATTCTCAATATAAAATATTTTGCATCTTCAAAGTGGTAGGCATGCTGTGTAAATCATATGATACAAACCCCCCAAAAATCAATTTTAATTCTAGGTTGTAAGGTAACAAAATAAGAAAAATGCCAAGGGGGGTGAATATTTTCACAAGCCACTGTATATATCCACCGCACCTCAGACTGATCCTCTCCTATGTAGCTGGCTACCCTGCCGCCAGAAAGCCTCTCCTCTTGCCTTGGTCGATCAGTGTTACGCCCCATATCCTCATCTTCTAAATGTCTTGAGTAATTGTAAAAGAAAACCAATTGCACACTAGAAAATATCAAAGTGTTTTGGACATTCAAGTTTCAAGTTGCATATACAGTATACAGGATGCCCAGTCCATTAAATGCTTATGTGCAGGTTCCTTCTCGACAACAACAATTAGAAAAAATAAAAGATAAGAATACAAACATTACGACTTCGGTCAGCTATGAATTTCTTCAGCCTCCTTAGGAACTAGAGGTACCACAATGCCAGTTCACTTCCCTCCTCCCTGGATCATCGTTGTTGGTTATCAGGCTTACAGCCGTGGTGTCGTCAGCAAACTTGATGATGGAGTTGATGTCGTTGAGTTGTCACTGCCAGAACCAGTATCTGGATCAAGACACACTGCTGTGAGAGCACAGGGTTTTCACTTGATATACTGTTGGACACAGTCCTCAACTCTCTTCCTACAACATTCATCTCCCTTTATCACATTTCTCACACTTTTCTTTCTTTAGCTCCACAGCACATCATTCTCTCACTCCTTTCTTCACTCACCTCTCTCCTCAGCAGTCTCAGACCATGTTCCCTAACCCCTCTCCTCTCCTCTCCTCTTCCCTTCCTATCCCTCTCTCCAACCTTGACCTGGCTCAGCTGGGGACTGCAGCACTTCCTCCTTGGCCTGAGCACTTCCGGACCACCCCGCTAGCTGTCCTCCAGGCTTCACCCTGCTAGCTGGTCTCCAGACTCCACCCCGCTAGCTGTCCTCCAGGCTCCACCCCGCTAGCTGGTCTCCAGACTCCACCCCGCTAGCTGTCCTCCAGGCTCCACCCCGCTAGCTGTCCTCCAGGCTCCACCCCGCTAGCTGGTCTCCAGGCTCCACCCCGCTAGCTGGTCTCCAGGCTCCACCCCGCTAGCTGTCCTCCAGGCTCCACCCCGCTAGCTGGTCTCCAGGCTCCACCCCACTAGCTGTCCGTTTAACCAATGAGTAAGAATTGCCTACTTATTGTCCAGTGATTGGTTGATGTCATTTTTCATTATGTATTCTATTATGTCTCATCATGTTGATGTAAGATGATGTTGAATACAAGGGGCAGTTATTTACATCTTGACATGCTGTAAAATATATAGCATTTTTTTTTTTACAGTTCCACTTTTTCATCACTCATTACCTTAATTACTATCACACACCCGTCAACTGTGTTCATTGGCTGCATTAATTTCACTGTTTGTCTACATAACCTGGTTCAAGCATTTAACCATGTAATCCTTAATTAAGAAGGGTTGGTTGCTATGCCATTAAATGTTTTGGATCGTAATTAGTGTGAGACTTCCTTTCTTTTCATAGTTTACTCTCCGTATTAGTCAGCACCTCTATAAAACATGTTTAGATCTGGGTCAGTTTATGCCTTTTATTTTAATCATTTTAAGTATATTTTTTTACACAGGCTTTACACCTTATAAACACTTTGTACTTCTTTTTTCTTTTTTTTTACATAAACCATGCCCTGTTGTTACCTCATATCGCAAAGATAATGCCTTGCATTACACCTGGGAAGAAAACATTTACATTTTCACCAACTTGCCATGGGCTCAACCTACCCCATGTCCATAGGCTCAACCTACCCCATGTCCATAGGCTCAACCTACCCCATGTCCATAGGCTCAACCTACCCCATGTCCATAGACTCAACCTACCCCATGTCCATAGGCTCAACCTACCCCATGTCCATAGGCTCAACCTACCCCATGTCCATAGGCTCAACCTACCCCATGTCCATAGACTCAACCTACCCCATGTCCATAGGCTCAACCTACCCCATGTCCATAGGCTCAACCTACCCCATGTCCATAGGCTCAACCTACCCCATGTCCATAGGCTCAACCTACCCCATGTCCATAGACTCAACCTACCCCATGTCCATAGGCTCAACCTACCCCGTGTCCATAGACTCAACCTACCCCATGTTCATAGGCTCAACCTACCCCATGTCCATAGGCTCAACCTACCCCATGTCCATTGGCTCAACCTACCCCATGTCCATAGGCTCAACCTACCCCATGTCCATAGACTCAACCTACCCCATGTCCATAGGCTCAACCTACCCCATGTCCATAGGCTCAACCTACC
>NW_027259425.1:10000-31673 GCF_045791955.1 Oncorhynchus clarkii lewisi
AGTGTGATGGTAGTGTGATGGTAGTGTGATGGTTTTGGGTCCAGCATTGTGGTGGTAGTGTGATGGTTTGGGGTCCAGCATGGTGGTGGTAGTGTGATGGTTTGGGGTCAGCATGGTGGTGGTAGTGTGATGGTTTGGGGTCCAGCATGGTGGTGGTAGTGTGATGGTTTGGGGTCCAGCATGGTGGTGGTAGTGTGATGGTTTGGGGTCCAGCATGGTGGTGGTAGTGTGATGGTTTGGGGTCCAGCATGGTGGTGGTAGTGTGATGGTTTGGGGTCAGCATGGTGGTGGTAGTGTGATGGTTTGGGGTCCAGCATGGTGGTGGTAGTGTGATGGTTTGGGGTCCAGCATGGTGGTGGTAGTGTGATGGTTTGGGGTCCAGCATGGTGGTGGTAGTGTGATGGTTTGGGGTCCAGCATGGTGGTGGTAGTGTGATGGTAGTGTGATGGTTTGGGGTCAGCATGGTGGTGGTAGTGTGATGGTTTGGGGTCCAGCATGGTGGTGGTAGTGTGATGGTTTGGGGTCCAGCATGGTGGTGGTAGTGTGATGGTAGTGTGATGGTTTGGGGTCCAGCATGGTGGTGGTAGTGTGATGGTTTGGGGTCCAGCATGGTGGTGGTAGTGTGATGGTTTGGGGTCCAGCATGGTGGTGGTAGTGTGATGGTTTGGGGTCCAGCATGGTGGTGGTAGTGTGATGGTTTGGGGTCCAGCATGGTGGTGGTAGTGTGATGGTTTGGGGTCCAGCATGGTGGTGGTAGTGTGATGGTTTGGGGTCCAGCATGGTGGTGGTAGTGTGATGGTTTGGGGTCAGCATGGTGTTGGTAGTGTGATGGTTTGGGGTCCAGCATGGTGGTGGTAGTGTGATGGTTTGGGGTCCAGCATGGTGGTGGTAGTGTGATGGTAGTGTAATGGTTTGGGGTCAGCATGGTGTTGGTAGTGTGATGGTTTGGGGTCCAGCATGGTGGTGGTAGTGTGATGGTTTGGGGTCCAGCATGGTGGTGGTAGTGTGATGGTAGTGTGATGGTTTGGGGTCCAGCATGGTGGTGGTAGTGTGATGGTTTGGGGTAAAGCATGGTGGTGGTAGTGTGATGGTTTGGGGTCCAGCATGGTGGTGGTAGTGTGATGGTTTGGGGTCCAGCATGGTGGTGGTCGTGTGATGGTTTGGGGTCCAGCATGGTGGTGGTAGTGTGATGGTTTGGGGTCAGCATGGTGGTGGTAGTGTGATGGTTTGGGGTCCAGCATGGTGGTGGTAGTGTGATGGTTTGGGGTCCAGCATGGTGGTGGTAGTGTGATGGTAGTGTGATGGTTTGGGGTCAAGCATGGTGGTGGTAGTGTGATGGTTTGGGGTCCAGCAGGATGGTGGTAGTGTGATGGTTTGGGGTCCAGCATGGTGGTGGTAGTGTGATGGTTTGGGGTCCAGCATGGTGGTGGTAGTGTGATGGTAGTGTGATGGTTTGGGGTCAGCATGGTGGTGGTAGTGTGATGGTTTGGGGTCCAACATGGTGGTGGTAGTGTGATGGTTTGGGGTCCCGCATGGTGGTGGTAGTGTGATGGTAGTGTGATGGTTTGGGGTCCAGCATGGTGGTGGTAGTGTGATGGTTTGGGGTCCAGCATGGTGGTGGTAGTGTGATGGTTTGGGGTCCAGCATGGTGGTGGTAGTGTGATGGTAGTGTGATGGTAGTGTGATGATTTGGGGTCCAGCATGGTGGTGGTAGTGTGATGGTTTGGGGTCCAGCATGGTGGTGGTAGTGTGATGGTTTGGGGTCCAGCATGGTGGTGGTAGTGTGATGGTTTGGGGTCCAGCATGGTGGTGGTAGTGTGATGGTTTGGGGTCCAGCATGGTGGTGGTATTGTGATGGTTTGGGGTCCAGCATGGTGGTGGTAGTGTGATGGTTTGGGGTCAGCATGGTGTTGGTAGTGTGATGGTTTGGGGTCCAGCATGGTGTTGGTAGTGTGATGGTTTGGGGTCCAGCATGGTGGTGGTAGTGTGATGGTAGTGTGATGGTTTGGGGTCAGCATGGTGGTGGTAGTGTGATGGTTTGGGGTCCAGCATGGTGGTGGTAGTGTGATGGTTTGGGGTCCAGCATGGTGGTGGTAGTGTGATGGTAGTGTGATGGTAGTGTGATGGTTTGGGGTCCAGCATGGTGGTGGTAGTGTGATGGTTTGGGGTCCAGCATGGCGGTGGTAGTGTGATGGTTTGGGGTCCAGCATGGTGGTGGTAGTGTGATGGTTTGGGGTCAGCATGGTGGTGGTAGTGTGATGGTTTGGGGTCCAGCATGGTGGTGGTAGTGTGATGGTTTGGGGTCCAGCATGGTGGTGGTATTGTGATGGTTTGGGGTCCAGCATGGTGGTGGTAGTGTGATGGTTTGGGGTCAGCATGGTGTTGGTAGTGTGATGGTTTGGGGTCCAGCATGGTGTTGGTAGTGTGATGGTTTGGGGTCCAGCATGGTGGTGGTAGTGTGATGGTAGTGTGATGGTTTGGGTTCAGCATGGTGGTGGTAGTGTGATGGTTTGGGGTCCAGCATGGTGGTGGTAGTGTGATGGTAGTGTGATGGTAGTGTGATGGTTTTGGGTCCAGCATTGTGGTGGTAGTGTGATGGTTTGGGGTCCAGCATGGTGGTGGTAGTGTGATGGTTTGGGGTCAGCATGGTGGTGGTAGTGTGATGGTTTGGGGTCCAGCATGGTGGTGGTAGTGTGATGGTTTGGGGTCCAGCATGGTGGTGGTAGTGTGATGGTTTGGGGTCCAGCATGGTGGTGGTAGTGTGATGGTTTGGGGTCCAGCATGGTGGTGGTAGTGTGATGGTTTGGGGTCAGCATGGTGGTGGTAGTGTGATGGTTTGGGGTCCAGCATGGTGGTGGTAGTGTGATGGTTTGGGGTCCAGCATGGTGGTGGTAGTGTGATGGTTTGGGGTCCAGCATGGTGGTGGTAGTGTGATGGTTTGGGGTCCAGCATGGTGGTGGTAGTGTGATGGTAGTGTGATGGTTTGGGGTCAGCATGGTGGTGGTAGTGTGATGGTTTGGGGTCCAGCATGGTGGTGGTAGTGTGATGGTTTGGGGTCCAGCATGGTGGTGGTAGTGTGATGGTAGTGTGATGGTTTGGGGTCCAGCATGGTGGTGGTAGTGTGATGGTTTGGGGTCCAGCATGGTGGTGGTAGTGTGATGGTTTGGGGTCCAGCATGGTGGTGGTAGTGTGATGGTTTGGGGTCCAGCATGGTGGTGGTAGTGTGATGGTTTGGGGTCCAGCATGGTGGTGGTAGTGTGATGGTTTGGGGTCCAGCATGGTGGTGGTATTGTGATGGTTTGGGGTCCAGCATGGTGTTGGTAGTGTGATGGTTTGGGGTCAGCATGGTGTTGGTAGTGTGATGGTTTGGGGTCCAGCATGGTGTTGGTAGTGTGATGGTTTGGGGTCCAGCATGGTGGTGGTAGTGTGATGGTAGTGTGATGGTTTGGGGTCAGCATGGTGGTGGTAGTGTGATGGTTTGGGGTCCAGTATGGTGGTGGTAGTGTGATGGTTTAGGGATGCTTTGCTGCCTCAGGACCTGGATGGAATAGAAGGAACCATGAATTCTGCTCTGTATCAGATAATTCTACAGGAGAATGACAGACCATCCGTCTGTGAGCTGAGGCACAGCTAGGTCATGCAGCAAGACAATGATCCAAAACACACAATGAAGTCTACATGAAAATGGCTAAAAAGCAACACATGTAAAGTGTTGGAATGGCCTAGTCAAAGTCCAGATCTAATCCCAATTGAGATGTTGTTGCAGGACTTGAAAAGAGCAGTTGATGCTTGAAAACCCTCAAAAGTCGCTGAGTTAAAGTAGCTCTGCATAGAAGAGTGGGTCAAAATTCCTCCACAGCGACGTGAGAGACTGATCAACAACTACAGGAAGTGGTTGGTTGGTCAATAACTACAGGAAGTGTTTGGTTGGAGTCATTGCAGCTAAAGGTGGACTGATCAACAACTACAGGAAGTGGTTGGTTGGAGAAATTTCAGCTAAAGGTGGACTGATCAACAAATACAGGAAGTGGTTGGTTGGAGTCATTTCAGCTAAAGGTGGACTGATCAACAAATACAGGAAGTGTTTGGTTGCAGTCGTTGCAGCTCAAGGTGGCACAACCAGTTATAGAGTGTAAGGGGGCAAATACTTTTTCACTGAGCGGTTTCCTTCCTCTCTGGGAGTCGAGTATCTTTGCAGTGACTGGTTGTATTGATACATCATCTGTCACTCCCTGGCCATAGAGAGGTTTTTAGTCTCTATTTTGGTTAGGCCAGGGTGTGACTAGGGTGGGCATTCTAGTTTCTTTATTTCTATGTTTTCTATTTCTTTGTGTTTGGCCGGGTGTGGTTCTCAATCAGAGGCAGCTGTCTATCGTTGTCTACACCACCGTGACCGTGAAAATGTACGCCGACCACGCTGCACCTTGGTCCTCTTCTCTGTCACGGCCGTTAAAAGAAGAGGACCAAGGTGCAGCGTGGTGAGCGTACATTTTCTCTTTATTTGGAAAAATGACGCCGAACAAAACAACAAACACTACAAAAACTAACCGTGAAGCTAAAGGCTATGTTCCCTAAACAAAGTCAACTTCCCACAAACACAGGTGGGAAAAAGGGCTACCTAAGTATGGTTCTCAATCAGGTTTATTTAGTGAATATTTTCTTAACTATTTCTTGAACAACATTGTTGGTCAATAAAATAACAATGGCGAGGCTAGATTCAGGGGGTACCGGTACCAAGTCAATTTTCAGGGATACAGGGTAATTGATATAATTTGTTCATGTAGGTAGGGGTAAAGTAATATGCATATATAATAAACAGCCAGTAGCAGCAGTGTAAAAACAAAGGGAAGGGTGTCAATGTAAATAGTCCGGTGGCCGTTTGATTAATTGTTCAGCAGTCTTACAGCTTGGGGGGTAGAAGCTGTTAAAGAGCCTTGTGGACCTAGATGTGGTGCTCCGGTACCTCTTGCCGTGCAGTAGCAGAGAGAACAGTCTACGACTTGGGTGACTGGAGTCGTTGACAATTTTTTGGGGGCCTTCCTCTGACACCACCTAGTATAGAGGTCCTGGATGGCAGGAAGCTTGGCCCCAGTGATCTACTGATCAGTACTCATTACCCTATGTAGCACCTAACTCTCAGATGTTGAGCAGATAACATACCAGGTGGTGATGCAACCAGTCAGGATGCTCTCGATGGTGCTACTGAATAACTTTTTGAGGATCTGGGGACCCATGCCAAATCTTTTCAGTCTTCTGAGGGGGAAAAGGTGTTGACGTGCCCTCTTTTATGTGTTTGAACCATGATAGTTTGTTGGTGATGTGGACACGAAAGAACATCAGCCATAAATATTGGGGCGGCAGGGTAGCCTAGTGGTTAGAGCGTTGGACTAGTAACCAAAAGGTTGCAAGTTTAAATCCCCCAGCTGACAAGGTACAAATCTGTCGTTCTGTCCTGAACAGGCAGTTAACCCACTGTTCCTAGGCCGTCATTGAAAATAAGAATTTGTTCTTAACTGACTTGCCTAGTTAAATAAAGGTAATACAAAAATAGTTTGTTGGTGATGTGGACACGAAGGAACTTGAAACTCTCGACCCGTTCCATACAGCCCCGTTGTGTGTTCGACCCTCCCTTTCCTGTAGTCCACGATTATCTCCTTTGTCTTGCTCACATTGAGGGATTTGATTTTGATTTTTATTAGGGAGAGGTTGTTATTCTGGCACCACACTGCCAGGTCTCCGACCTCCTCCCCATAGGCTGTCTCATCGTTGTCGGTGATCAGGCCTTGCTGACGACACTGTTGGTCTGTTTGAAACATGTTGGTATTACAGACTCAGTCAGGGAGAGGTTGAAAACGCCAGTGAAGACACTTGCCAGTTGGTCCTGGTAATCTGTCTGACCCCGCGGCTTTGTGAATATTGACCTGTTTAAAGGTCTTGCTCACATCGGCTACAACGAGTGGGATCACACAGTTGTCTGGAACAGCTGGTGCTCTCATGCTGTCAAAGGACTTTCCAAGAGTCCAATCTGTAGAGTAGAGAGAGAAAAAGGGGGAAAGGTGTTTATGGGGGTCATAAACCTCATCCAACAGGGCAACCTCGTGACAATGGGGACGTTGCGACAACATCGGTGGCCAGTTTTCTGTGAGATAGGAGCAAATTCCATCAACATCCTACCAAACGTACAGAGAACATGGTTGCTATGCTCTAAGAATACAAGATATTTATGTTCTAGCCACGTTAAATGAGAACATTAATATGTCATAATGACATTCACATATATTGCTAAGAATGTAAACGTAGGCTGACTCCTCTAAAGAGTCTCAGGCCACCAGCACCAATGACGAACACCAAAACCACTGCACACGCTTATTAGGCCCTGTCCTGAAGAAACCCTAGCCCCTCCTCCCCAGTATAGATAGGCCCTGTCCTGAAGAAACCCTAGCCCCTCCTCCCCAGTATAGTTAGGCCCTGTCCTGAAGAAACCCTAGCCCCTCCTCCCCAGTATAGTTAGGCCCTGTCCTGAAGAAACCCTAGCCCCTCCTCCCCAGTATAGTTAGGCCCTGTCCAGAGGAAACCCTAGCCCCTCCTCCCCAGTATAGATAGGACCTGTCCTGAAGAAACCCTAGCCCCTCCTCCCCAGTATAGATAGGCCCTGTCCTGAAGAAACCCTAGCCCCTCCTCCCCAGTATAGTTAGGCCCTGTCCTGAAGAAACCCTAGCCCCTCCTCCCCAGTATAGTTAGGCCCTGTCCTGAAGAAACCCTAGCCCCTCCTCCCCAGTATAGATAGGCCCTGTCCTGAAGAAACCCTATCCCCTCCTCCCCAGTATAGATAGGCCCTGTCCTGAAGAAACCCTAGCCCCTCCTCCCCAGTATAGTTAGGCCCTGTCCAGAGGAAACCCTAGCCCCTCCTCCCCAGTATAGTTAGGCCCTGTCCTGAAGAAACCCTAGCCCCTCCTCCCCAGTATAGTTAGGCCCTGTCCAGAGGAAACCGTAGCCCCTCCTCCCTAGTATAGTTAGGCCCTGTCCTGAAGAAACCCTAGCCCCTCCTCCCCAGTATAGTTAGGCCCTGTCCAGAATAACCCCTATCCCCTCCTCCCCAGTATAGATAGGCCCTGTCCTGAAGAAACCCTATCCCCTCCTCCCAAGTATAGTTAGGCCCTGTCCTGAGGAAACCCTAGCCCCTCCTCCCCAGTATAGATAGGCCCTGTCCTGAAGAAACCCTAGCCCCTCCTCCCCAGTATAGTTAGGCCCTGTCCAGAGGAAACCGTAGCCCCTCCTCCCTAGTATAGTTAGGCCCTGTCCTGAAGAAACCCTAGCCCCTCCTCCCCAGTATAGTTAGGCCCTGTCCAGAATAACCCCTATCCCCTCCTCCCCAGTATAGAAAGGCCCTGTCCTGAAGAAACCCTATCCCCTCCTCCCAAGTATAGTTAGGCCCTGTCCTGAGGAAACCCTAGCCCCTCCTCCCCAGTATAGATAGGCCCTGTCCTGAAGAAACCCTAGCCCCTCCTCCCCAGTATAGATAGGCCCTGTCCTGAAGAAACCCTAGCCCCTCCTCCCCAGTATAGTTAGGCCCTGTCCTGAAGAAACCCTATCCCCTCCTCCCCAGTATAGATAGGCCCTGTCCTGAAGAAACCCTAGCGCCTCCTCCCCAGTATAGATAGGACCTGTCCTGAAGAAACCCTAGCCCCTCCTCCCCAGTATAAATAGGCCCTGTCCTGAAGAAACCCTAGCCCCTCCTCCCCAGTATAGTTAGGCCCTGTCCTGAAGAAACCCTAGCCGCTCCTCCCCAGTATAGTTAGGCCCTGTCCTGAAGAAACCCTAGCCCCTCCTCCCCAGTATAGATAGGCCCTGTCCTGAAGAAACCCTAGCCCCTCCTCCCCAGTATAGATAGGCCCTGTCCTGAAGAAACCCTAGCCCCTCCTCCCCAGTATAGTTAGGCCCTGTCCTGAAGAAACCCTATCCCCTCCTCCCCAGTATAGATAGGCCCTGTCCTGAAGAAACCCTAGCGCCTCCTCCCCAGTATAGATAGGACCTGTCCTGAAGAAACCCTAGCCCCTCCTCCCCAGTATAAATAGGCCCTGTCCTGAAGAAACCCTAGCCCCTCCTCCCCAGTATAGTTAGGCCCTGTCCTGAAGAAACCCTAGCCGCTCCTCCCCAGTATAGTTAGGCCCTGTCCTGAAGAAACCCTAGCCCCTCCTCCCCAGTATAGATAGGCCCTGTCCTGAAGAAACCCTAGCCCCTCCTCCCCAGTATAGTTAGGCCCTGCCCTGAAGAAACCCTAGCCCCTCCTCCCCAGTATAGATAGGCCCTGTCCTGAAGAAACCCTATCCCCTCCTCCCCAGTATAGATAGGCCCTGTCCTGAAGAAACTCTAGCCCCTCCTCCCCAGTATAGTTAGGCCCTGTCCAGAGGAAACCCTAGCCCCTCCTCCCCAGTATAGTTAGGCCCTGTCCTGAAGAAACCCTAGCCCCTCCTCCCCAGTATAGTTAGGCCCTGTCCAGAGGAAACCGTAGCCCCTCCTCCCTAGTATAGTTAGGCCCTGTACTGAAGAAACCCTAGCCCCTCCTCCCCAGTATAGTTAGGCCCTGTCCAGAATAACCCCTATCCCCTCCTCCCCAGTCTAGATAGGCCCTGTCCTGAAGAAACCCTAGCCCCTCCTCCCCAGTATAGTTAGGCCCTGTCCAGAAGAAACCCTATCCCCTCCTCGGCAGTATAGTTAGGCCCTGTCCTGAGGAAACCCTAGCCCCTCCTCCCCAGTATAGATAGGCCCTGTCCTGAAGAAACCCTAGCCCCTCCTCCCCAGTATAGATAGGCCCTGTCCTGAAGAAACCCTAGCCCCTCCTCCCCAGTATAGATAGGCCCTGTCCTGAGGAAACCCTAGCCCCTCCTCCCCAGTATAGTTAGGCCCTGTCCTGAAGAAACCCTAGCCCCTCCTCCCCAGTATAGATAGGCCCTGTCCTGAAGAAACCCTAGCCCCTCCTCCCCAGTATAGTTAGGCCCTGTCCTGAAGAAACCCTAGCCCCTCCTCCCCAGTATAGTTAGGCCCTGTCCTGAAGAAACCCTAGCCCCTCCTCCCCAGTATAGATAGGCCCTGTCCAGAAGAAACCCTAGCCCCTCCTCCCCAGTATAGATAGGCCCTGTCCTGAAGAAACCCGAGCCCCTCCTCCCCAGTATAGTTAGGCCCTGTCCAGAGGAAACCCTAGCCCCTCCTCCCCAGTATAGTTAGGCCCTGTCCTGAAGAAACCCTAGCCCCTCCTCCCCAGTATAGTTAGGCCCTGTCCAGAGGAAACCGTAGCCCCTCCTCCCTAGTATAGTTAGGCCCTGTCCTGAAGAAACCCTAGCCCCTCCTCCCCAGTATAGTTAGGCCCTGTCCAGAATAACCCCTATCCACTCCTCCCCAGTATAGATAGGCCCTGTCCTGAAGAAACCCTAGCCCCTCCTCCCCAGTATAGTTAGGCCCTGTCCAGAAGAAACCCTATCCCCTCCTCCCCAGTATAGTTAGGCCCTGTCCTGAGGAAACCCTTGCCCCTCCTCCCCAGTATAGATAGGCCCTGTCCTGAAGAAACCCTAGCCCCTCCTCCCCAGTATAGATAGGCCCTGTCCTGAGGAAACCCTAGCCCCTCCTCCCCAGTATAGTTAGGCCCTGTCCTGAAGAAACCCTAGCCCCTCCTCCCCAGTATAGATAGGCCCTGTCCTGAAGAAACCCTAGCCCCTCCTCCCCAGTATAGTTAGGCCCTGTCCTGAAGAAACCCTAGCCCCTCCTCCCCAGTATAGTTAGGCCCTGTCCTGAAGAAACCCTAGCCCCTCCTCCCCAGTATAGATAGGCCCTGTCCAGAAGAAACCCTAGCCCCTCCTCCCCAGTATAGATAGGCCCTGTCCTGAAGAAACCCGAGCCCCTCCTCCCCAGTATAGTTAGGCCCTGTCCAGAGGAAACCCTAGCCCCTCCTCCCCAGTATAGTTAGGCCCTGTCCTGAAGAAACCCTAGCCCCTCCTCCCCAGTATAGTTAGGCCCTGTCCAGAGGAAACCGTAGCCCCTCCTCCCTAGTATAGTTAGGCCCTGTCCTGAAGAAACCCTAGCCCCTCCTCCCCAGTATAGTTAGGCCCTGTCCAGAATAACCCCTATCCACTCCTCCCCAGTATAGATAGGCCCTGTCCTGAAGAAACCCTAGCCCCTCCTCCCCAGTATAGTTAGGCCCTGTCCAGAAGAAACCCTATCCCCTCCTCCCCAGTATAGTTAGGCCCTGTCCTGAGGAAACCCTTGCCCCTCCTCCCCAGTATAGATAGGCCCTGTCCTGAAGAAACCCTAGCCCCTCCTCCCCAGTATAGATAGGCCCTGTCCTGAAGAAACCCTAGCCCCTCCTCCCCAGTATAGATAGGCCCTGTCCTGAGGAAACCCTAGCCCCTCCTCCCCAGTATAGTTAGGCCCTGTCCTGAAAAAACCCTATCCCCTCCTCCCCAGTATAGATAGGCCCTGTCCTGAAGAAACCCTAGCCCCTCCTCCCCAGTATAGATAGTACCTGTCCTGAAGAAACCCTAGCCCCTCCTCCCCAGTGTAGATAGGCCCTGTCCTGAAGAAACCCTCGCCCCTCCTCCCCAGTATAGTTAGGCCCTGTCCTGAAGAAACCCTAGCCGCTCCTCCCCAGTATAGTTAGGCCCTGTCCTGAAGAAACCATAGCCCCTCCTCCCCAGTATAGATAGGCCCTGTCCTGAAGAAACCCTAGCCCCTCCTCCCCAGTATAGTTAGGCCCTGTCCTGAAGAAACCCTAGCCCCTCCTCCCCAGTATAGATAGGCCCTGTCCTGAAGAAACCCTATCCCCTCCTCCCCAGTATAGAAAGGCCCTGTCCTGAAGAAACCCTAGCCCCTCCTCCCCAGTATAGTTAGGCCCTGTCCAGAGGAAACACTAGCCCCTCCTCCCCAGTATAGTTAGGCCCTGTCCTGAAGAAACCCTAGCCCCTCCTCCCCAGTATAGTTAGGCCCTGTCCAGAGGAAACCGTAGCCCCTCCTCCCTAGTATAGTTAGGCCCTGTACTGAAGAAACCCTAGCCCCTCCTCCCCAGTATAGTTAGGCCCTGTCCAGAATAACCCCTATCCCCTCCTCCCCAGTATAGATAGGCCCTGTCCTGAAGAAACCCTAGCCCCTCCTCCCCAGTATAGATAGGTCCTGTCCTGAAGAAACCCTAGCCCCTCCTCCCCAGTATAGATAGGCCCTGTCCTGAAGAAACCCTAGCCCCTCCTCCCCAGTATAGATAGGCCCTGTCCAGAAGAAACCCTAGCCCCTCCTCCCTAGCATAGTTAGGCCCTGTCCTGAAGAAACCCTAGCCCCTCCTCCCCAGTATAGATAGGCCCTGTCCAGAGGAAACCCTAGCCCCTCCTCCCTAGTATAGTTAGGCCCTGTCCTGAAGAAACCCTAGCCCCTCCTCCCCAGTATAGATAGGCCCTGTCCAGAGGAAACCCTAGCCCCTCCTCCCCAGTATAGATAGGCCCTGTCCTGAAGAAACCCTAGCCCCTCCTCGCCAGTATAGTTAGGCCCTGTCCAGAGGAAACCGTAGCCCCTCCTCCCTAGTATAGTTAGGCCCTGTCCTGAAGAAACCCTAGCCCCTCCTCCCCAGTATAGTTAGGCCCTGTCCAGAATAACCCCTATCCCCTCCTCCCCAGTATAGATAGGCCCTGTCCTGAAGAAACCCTAGCCCCTCCTCCCCAGTATAGTTAGGCCCTGTCCAGAAGAAACCCTATCCCCTCCACCCCAGTATAGTTAGGCCCTGTCCTAAGGAAACCCTATCCCCTCCTCCCCAGTATAGATAGGCACTGTCCTGAAGAAACCCTAGCCCCTCCTCCCCAGTATAGTTAGGCCCTGTCCAGAGGAAACCCTAGCCCCTCCTCCCCAGTATAGTTAGGCCCTGTCCTGAAGAAACCCTAGCCCCTCCTCCCCAGTATAGTTAGGCCCTGTCCTAAGGAAACCCTATCCCCTCCTCCCCAGTATAGATAGGCCCTGTCCAGAGGAAACCGTAGCCCCTCCTCCCTAGTATAGTTAGGCCCTGTCCTGAAGAAAACCTAGCCCCTCCTCCCCAGTATAGTTAGGCCCTGTCCAGAATAACCCCTATCCCCTCCTCCCCAGTATAGATAGGCCCTGTCCTGAAGAAACCCTAGCCCCTCCTCCCCAGTATAGATAGGACCTGTCCTGAAGAAACCCTAGCCCCTCCTCCCCAGTATAGTTAGGCCCTGTCCAGAGGAAACCCTATCCCCTCCTCCCCAGTATAGATAGGCCCTGTCCAGAGGAAACCCTATCCCCTCCTCCCCAGTATAGTTAGGCCCTGTCCAGAGGAAACCCTATCCCCTCCTCCCAGGTATAGTTAGTCCCTGTCCTGAAGAAACCCTAGCCCCTCCTCCCCAGTATAGATAGGCCCTGTCCAGAAGAAACCCTAGCCCCTCCTCCCCAGTATAGATAGGCCCTGTCCAGAGGAAACCCTATCCCCTCCTCCCCAGTATAGATAGGCCCTGTCCTGAAGAAACCCTAGCCCCTCCTCGCCAGTATAGTTAGGCCCTGTCCAGAGGAAACCGTAGCCCCTCCTCCCTAGTATAGTTAGGCCCTGTCCTGAAGAAACCCTAGCCCCTCCTCCCCAGTATAGTTAGGCCCTGTCCAGAATAACCCCTATCCCCTCCTCCCCAGTATAGATAGGCCCTGTCCTGAAGAAACCCTAGCCCCTCCTCCCCAGTATAGTTAGGCCCTGTCCAGAAGAAACCCTATCCCCTCCACCCCAGTATAGTTAGGCCCTGTCCTAAGGAAACCCTATCCCCTCCTCCCCAGTATAGATAGGCACTGTCCTGAAGAAACCCTAGCCCCTCCTCCCCAGTATAGTTAGGCCCTGTCCAGAGGAAACCCTAGCCCCTCCTCCCCAGTATAGTTAGGCCCTGTCCTGAAGAAACCCTAGCCCCTCCTCCCCAGTATAGTTAGGCCCTGTCCTAAGGAAACCCTATCCCCTCCTCCCCAGTATAGATAGGCCCTGTCCAGAGGAAACCGTAGCCCCTCCTCCCTAGTATAGTTAGGCCCTGTCCTGAAGAAAACCTAGCCCCTCCTCCCCAGTATAGTTAGGCCCTGTCCAGAATAACCCCTATCCCCTCCTCCCCAGTATAGATAGGCCCTGTCCTGAAGAAACCCTAGCCCCTCCTCCCCAGTATAGATAGGACCTGTCCTGAAGAAACCCTAGCCCCTCCTCCCCAGTATAGATAGGCCCTGTCCAGAGGAAACCCTATCCCCTCCTCCCCAGTATAGATAGGCCCTGTCCAGAGGAAACCCTATCCCCTCCTCCCCAGTATAGTTAGGCCCTGTCCAGAGGAAACCCTATCCCCTCCTCCCAGGTATAGTTAGTCCCTGTCCTGAAGAAACCCTAGCCCCTCCTCCCCAGTATAGATAGGCCCTGTCCAGAAGAAACCCTAGCCCCTCCTCCCCAGTATAGATAGGCCCTGTCCAGAGGAAACCCTATCCCCTCCTCCCCAGTATAGATAGGCCCTGTCCAGAGGAAACCCTATCCCCTCCTCCCCAGTATAGTTAGGCCCTGTCCAGAGGAAACCCTATCCCCTCCTCCCAGGTATAGTTAGTCCCTGTCCTGAAGAAACCCTAGCCCCTCCTCCCCAGTATAGATAGGCCCTGTCCAGAAGAAACCCTAGCCCCTCCTCCCTAGTATAGTTAGGCCCTGTCCTGAAGAAACCCTAGCCCCTCCTCCCCAGTATAGATAGGCCCTGTCCAGAAGAAACCCTAGCCCCTCCTCCCCAGTATAGATAGGCCCTGTCCAGAAGAAACCCTAGCCCCTCCTCCCCAGTATAGTTAGGCCCTGTCCTGAAGAAACCCTAGCCCCTCCTCCCCAGTATAGATAGGTCCTGTCCTGAAGAAACCCTAGCCCCTCCTCCCCAGTATAGATAGGCCCTGTCCTGAAGAAACCCTAGCCCCTCCTCCCCAGTATAGATAGGCCCTGTCCAGAAGAAACCCTAGCCCCTCCTCCCTAGTATAGTTAGGCCCTGTCCTGAAGAAACCCTAGCCCCTCCTCCCCAGTATAGTTAGGCCATGTCTTGAAGAAACCCTAGCCCTTCCTCCCCAGAATAGTTAGGCCCAATCCTGAAGAAACCCTAGCCCCTCCTCCCCAGTATAGATAGGCCCTGTCCTGAAGACACCCTAGCCCCTCCTCCCCAGTATAGTTAGGCCCTGTCCTGAAGAAACCCTAGCCCCTCCTCCCCAGTATAGATAGGCCCTGTCCAGAGGAAACCCTATCCCCTCCTCCCCAGTATAGATAGGCCCTGTCCAGAGGAAACCCTATCCCCTCCTCCCCAGTATAGTTAGGCCCTGTCCAGAGGAAACCCTATCCCCTCCTCCCAGGTATAGTTAGGCCCTGTCCTGAAGAAACCCTAGCCCCTCCTCCCCAGTATAGATAGGCCCTGTCCAGAAGAAACCCTAGCCCCTCCTCCCTAGTATAGTTAGGCCCTGTCCTGAAGAAACCCTAGCCCCTCCTCCCCAGTATAGATAGGCCCTGTCCAGAAGAAACCCTAGCCCCTCCTCCCCAGTATAGATAGGCCCTGTCCAGAAGAAACCCTAGCCCCTCCTCCCCAGTATAGTTAGGCCCTGTCCTGAAGAAACCCTAGCCCCTCCTCCCCAGTATAGATAGGTCCTGTCCTGAAGAAACCCTAGCCCCTCCTCCCAAGTATAGATAGGCCCTGTCCTGAAGAAACCCTAGCCCCTCCTCCCCAGTATAGATAGGCCCTGTCCAGAAGAAACCCTAGCCCCTCCTCCCGAGTATAGTTAGGCCCTGTCCTGAAGAAACCCTAGCCCCTCCTCCCCAGTATAGTTAGGCCATGTCTTGAAGAAACCCTAGCCCCTCCTCCCCAGAATAGTTAGGCCCAATCCTGAAGAAACCCTAGCCCCTCCTCCCCAGTATAGATAGGCCCTGTCCTGAAGACACCCTAGCCCCTCCTCCCCAGTATAGTTAGGCCCTGTCCTGAAGAAACCCTAGCCCCTCCTCCCCAGTATAGATAGGCCCTGTCCAGAGGAAACCCTATCCCCTCCTCCCCAGTATAGATAGGCCCTGTCCAGAGGAAACCCTATCCCCTCCTCCCTAGTATAGTTAGGCCCTGTCCAGAGGAAACCCTATCCCCTCCTCCCAGGTATAGTTAGGCCCTGTCCTGAAGAAACCCTAGCCCCTCCTCCCCAGTATAGTTAGGCCCTGTCCTGAAGAAACCCTAGCCCCTCCTCCCCAGTATAGATAGGCCCTGTCCAGAAGAAACCCTAGCCCCTCCTCCCCAGTATAGTTAGGCCATGTCCTGAAGAAACCCTAACCCCTCCTCCCCAGTATAGTTAGGCCCTGTCCTGAAGAAACCCTAGCCCCTCCTCCCTAGTATAGATAGGCCCTGTCCTGAAGAAACCCTAGCCCCTCCTCCCTAGTATAGATAGGCCCTGTCCTGAAGAAACCCTAGCCCCTCCTCTCCAATATAGTTAGGCCCTGTCCTGAAGAAACCCTATCCCCTCCTCCCCAGTATAGATAGGCCCTGTCCTGAAGAAACCCTAGCCCCTCCTCCCCAATATAGTTAGGCCCTGTCCTGAAGAAACCCTAGCCCCTCCTCCCCAGTATAGATAGGACCTGTCCTGAAGAAACCCTATCCCCTCCTCCCCAGTATAGATAGGCCCTGTCCTGAAGAAACCCTAGCCCCTCCTCCCCAATATATTTAGGCCCTGTCCTGAAGAAACCCTATCCCCCCCTCCCCAGTATAGATAGGCCCTGTCCTGAAGAAACCCTAGCCCCTCCTCCCCAATATAGTTAGGCCCTGTCCTGAAGAAACCCTATCCCCTCCTCCCCAGTATAGATAGGCCCTGTCCTGAAGAAACCCTAGCCCCTCCTCCCCAATATAGTTAGGCCCTGTCCTGAAGACACCCTAACCCCTCCCTCCTAGGCACTTGTGGAATTCTGAAACAACTTGATAGGTGTAAGAAACAAGCAGAATGCACATTTGAAGAAAATGTCATCTCTACTCAATAAAATATTGTATTGATCATAGTGATTCAGGAGAATCATTAAAACAGGTCAATGGTGTAGCGGGAAGAACGAAGTACCGGGATGGTCACAGAGGTGTAGCGGGAAGAACGGAGTACCGGGATGGTCACAGTGGTGTAGCGGGAAGAACGGAATACCGGGCTGGTCACAGTGGTGTAGCGGGAAGAATGGTGTTCCGGGATGGTCACAGTGGTGTAGCGAGAAGAACGGAGTACCGGGATGGTCACAGTGGTGTAGCGGGAAGAACGGAGTACCGGGATGGTCACAGTGGTGTAGCGGGAAGAACGGAGTACCGGGATGGTCACGGTGGTGTAGAGGGAAGAACGGAGTAACGGGATGGTCATGGTGGTGTAGCGGGAAGAACGGCGTACCGGGATGGTCACGGTGGTGTAGCGGGAAGAACGGAGTAACGGGATGGTCACGGTGGTGTAGCGGGAAGAACGGAGTACCGGGATGGTCACAGTGCTGTAGCGGGAAGAACGAAGTACCGGGATGGTCACAGTGGTGTAGCGGGAAGAACGGAATACCGGGCTGGTCACAGTGGTGTAGCGGGAAGAACGGAATACCGGGCTGGTCACAGTGGTGTAGCGGGAAGAACAGGGTACCGGGATGGTCACAGTGGTGTAGCGGGAAGAACGGAATACCGGGCTGGTCACAGTGGTGTAGCGGGAAGAACAGGGCACCGGGATGGTCACAGTGGTGTAGCGGGAAGAACGAAGTACCGGGATGGTCACAGTGGTGTAGCGGGAAGAACGGAATACCGGGCTGGTCACAGTGGTGTAGCGGGAAGAACGGAATACCGGGCTGGTCACAGTGGTGTAGCGGGAAGAACGGAATACCGGGATGGTCACAGTGGTGTAGCGGGAAGAACGGAATACCGGGATGGTCACGGTGGTGTAGCGGGAAGAACGGAATACCGGGATGGTCACGGTGGTGTAGCGGGAAGAACGGAGTAACGGGATGGTCACGGTGGTGTAGCGGGAAGAACGGAGTACCGGGATGGTCACGGTGGTGTAGAGGGAAGAACGGTGTACCGGGATGGTCACGGTGGTGTAGCGGGAAGAACGAAGTACCGGGATGGTCACGGTGGTGTAGCGAGAAGAACGGAGTACCGGGATGGTCACAGTGGTGTAGCGAGAAGAACGGGGTACCGGGATGGTCACGGTGGTGTAGAGGGAAGAACGGAGTACCGGGATGGTCATGGTGGTGTAGCGAGAAGAACGGAGTACCGGGATGGTCACGGTGGTGTAGAGGGAAGATTGGAGTAACGGGATGGTCACGGTGGTGTAGAGGGAAGAACGGAGTAACGGGCTGGTCACGGTGGTGTAGCGGGAAGAACGGAGTACCGGGATGGTCATGGTGGTGTAGAGGGAAGAACGGAGTACATGGCAACATTAACATCTTACATTCTGAGAACATGACAACATTAACATCCTACTACTACCACCACCACCATCATTACCACTACTACCACCACCACCACCATCATTACCACTACTACCACCACCACCATCATTACCTCTACTACCACCACCACCATCATTACCACTAATACCACCACCACCACCATCATTACCACTACTACTACCACCACCACCATCATTACCAATACTACTACCACCACCACCATCATTACCACTACTACTACCACCACCACCATCATCATTACCACTACTACCACCACCACCATCATTACCACTACTACCACCACCACCATCATCATTACCACTACTACATCCACCATCATCATTACCACTACTACCACCACCATCATCATTACATCAGTACTACCACCACCACCACCATCATTACCACTATTACCACCACCATCATCATTACCACTACTACCACCACCATCATCATTACCACTACTACCACCACCACCATCATTACCACTACTACCACCACCATCATCATTACCACTACCACCACCACCATCATCATTACCACAACTACCACCATCATCATTACCACTACCACCACCACCACCATCATTACCACTACTACCACCACCATCATCATTACCACTACTACCACCACCATCATCATTACCACTACTACCACCACCATCATCATTACCACTACTACCACCACCATCATCATTACCACTACTACCACCACCATCATCATTACCACTACTACCACCACCACCATCATTACCACTACTACCACCACCATCATCATTACCACTATTTCCACCACCATCATTACCACTACTACCACCACCATCATTACCACTACTACCACCACCATCATCATTACCACTACTACCACCACCACCATCATCATTACCACTACTACCACCACCACCATCATTACCACTACTACCACCACCATCATCATTACCACTATTACCACCACCATCATTACCACTACTACCACCACCATCATCATTACCACTACTACCACCACCATCATCATTACCACTACTACCACCACCATCATCATTACCACTACTACCACCACCATCATCATTACCACTACTACCACCACCATTATCATTACCACTATTACCACCACCGTCATTACCACTACTACCACCACCATCATCATTACCACTACTACCACCACCACCATCATCATTACCACTACTACCACCACCCCCATCATTACCACTACTACCACCACCATCATCATTACCACTATTACCACCACCATCATTACCACTACTACCACCACCATCATCATTACCACTACTACCACCACCATCATCATTACCACTACTACCAACACCAACGTCATCATTACATCATTACTACCACCACCAACATCATCATTACCACTACTATCACCACCATCACTAAACTGTTATCATTACCATTACCACCCATACCACGACTACTACCACCACCATTAAACTGTTATCATTACCACTACTATTTGGAATGATAAACAACAATAATAATAGTAATAACAATACTAGTAATAATAAGTAAGTTACTGTTTACTATGCAGATGTTATTATTCAGTGTCCCTCAGGCTATGGCAGGAAAATACATACTTGGCTGCAAGAGGAGCCATTGCTCCTTCGCCCATGAGTATTCTTAGTTTTTCCTCTGGGTTTAATAAGTTAAAATGTAAATATTATATTGTCATAAATATTGTCATTTCTGTGAATAATGAATCTCTTTGTGAGGAATATTTATCACAGTTGTAACGACGTTCGTCTGTAGAAGGAGAAGCGGACCAAAAAAGCAGCGTGGTGGTTACTCATGTTCTTTAATGGAAAATGAACGATACATGAAATAACTTAAATCTACAAAACAACAAACGGAACGTGAAAACCTATACAGCCTATCCTGTGACAACAAACACAGAGACAGGAACAATCACCCACAAACACACAGTGAAACCCAGGCTACCTAAGTATGATTCTCAATCAGAGACAACCAATGACACCTGCCTCTGATTGAGAACCATACTAGGCCGAAATATAGAAAAGCCCCAAAACATAGAAAAACAAACGTAGACTGCCCACCCAACTCACGCCCTGACCATACTAAATAAATACAAAACAACGGAAATCAAGGTCAGAACGTGACAACATTAAAGGAGAAAGTGCATCTCTGTCTCTACCTCCCCTGTTGTGCAGTGACAACATTCACACTTCTCTTTGGGTAGCCATGTCTTTTTATGTCTGCCGGTTTCTATTGCCAATCGGTGGTCACTCAGCCTGTACTTGGTAAGGATCTGTCTCTGCTTCGTATCTCTGACAGAGTAGAGATAATCAGCCAGTTCATATTCTCTGTTTCGGGTCCGATAGCAATTTGGGATTTTGTTCCGTTTTTCCAGTGTTGTAAATATGATTCCTTTGATTGGTTCATGATTTTGTTTATTGGAATTCTTTCTTTTGAAGCAGTGCTGGTTTCAACTTGGTTGGTGAGGTCCAACACCAGCTGACTGAGAGGGCTCGTTTCTGGGCTCAGCTCTTGGGTTTAAAGTGCTTTAAATTGCAGACTTGAATTTAGATGTAGCCTAAATTTAATGATCGTTTCTGTGTTTTCATTACTACTGGAAAGCGGCCCAATTCTGCCCTACATGCATTAGTTGTATTTCTCTGGACTTGTAGAATTGTCCGACAGAATTCTGCATGTAAGGCTTCAATTGGATGTTTGTCCCACATTTTAAAGTCCAGTTTATTAAGTGGCCCCCAAACCTCACTTCCATAAAGTGCTATTGGTAGGATTACACTGTCAAATATTTTAGTCCAAATTCTAATTGGGATGTTGATTTTGAATAATTTCATTTTTATTGCATACATTGCTCTGCGGGCTTTTTCTTTGAGTGCCTTCACTGCCATATTAAAGTTTCCCGATGCAGATACGGTCAGACCAAGGTAGGTGTCATTTATAGTGTGTTCAATTATGGTTAATTATTATGTTCAGGGTGAATTTATATTTGTGTTTCTAACATCTGTTTTTTTTTTTTTTTTTGGGGGGGGGGGGGGGAATCATGATTTTTGTTTTTTGGAAATTTTATTGCCAGGGAACAATTATGGCAGTATTGCTCTAGAATATTAATGTTCTGTTGAAGACCTTCTTTGGTTGGTGATAGAAGTACCAAGTCATCAGCATATAGCAGGTATTTCACCTCTGTGTTAAATAGTGTGAGTCTTGGGGCTGCAGTCATCAGCATATAGCAGGTATTTCACCTCTGTGTTAAATAGTGTGAGTCCTGGGGCTGCAGAATGGTCCAACATGTCTGCTAATTCATTGATATAAATGTTGAAAAGATTTGGACTCAAACTGCAGCCGTGTCTCACACCTCGACATTGTGAAAATAATTATGTTCTTTGGTTTTTGATTTTTATTGCACACTTGTTTTCTGTGTACATACATTTTATTAAGTCATATACCTGACCACCAAGCCCACTTTGGAAAATATTGCAGAATAGCCCTTTGTGCCAAATAGAATCAAATGCTTTTTTAAAGTCAATAAAACAAGCAAAGATTTTGCCCTCTTTTTTTTGGTGGACGTGTTTATTAATTAGTGTGTGTAAGGTTATATCCAAGATAACAACAAACAGTTCCTTCTCAACAGGAGAGATTAACTCGTTCAGAGAAATGCTGAAGGTGCTTCACAAATGAGTTCCTTGAACGGTCAGTAGTGCGATGGTTGGGGAGAAAGCCAATTTGACATTTACTTATTACTTTTTTTTCTTGAAGAAAGGTTTGAATTCTTGAATTCAAAATGCTACAGAAAACCTTTCCCAAGTTGCTGTTTATGCAAATTTTAGGGGAGATGAGCACCTGGTTCCAGACATCAGGGAAGCAGCCAGAAGTTAAAACCATGTTGAACAATTTAAGCACAGCATTTTGCAACTCAGGTGTGGTGTTTTTCAACATTTCATTACTGATGTTATCTAAACCACAAGCCTTCTTTGTTTTTATAGATTTGAGCTTTTCACTTACTTCTTGTTGGGTTATTGGGTAATTGGGGCGGCAGAGTAGCCTAGTGGTTAGAGCGTTGGACCGAAAGGTTGCAAGTTCTAATCCCCGAGCTGACAAGGTACACATCTGTCGTTCTGCCCCTGAACAAGGCAGTTAAGCCACTGTTCCTAGGCCGTCATTGAAAATAACTGACCTGCCTAGTTAAATAATAAATTAAATCTAGTGGATTTTGGTGGTTTTTAATGACTGA
>NW_027259426.1:0-31666 GCF_045791955.1 Oncorhynchus clarkii lewisi
ACACACACACACACACAGACACACACAGACACACACACACAGACACACACACACACACACACACAGACACACACACACAGACACAGACACACACACACAGACACACACACACAGACACACACACACAGAGACACACACACAGAGACACACACACAGAGACACACACACACACACACACACACACACACACACACACACACACACAGAGACACACACACAGAGAGACACACACACAGAGACACACACACACACACACACACACACACAGAGAGACACACACACAGAGACACACACACACACACACACACACACACACACAGAGACACACACACACAGAGACACACACACACAGAGACACACACACACAGAGACACACACACACACACACAGAGACACACACACACACACACAGAGACACACACACACACACACAGAGACACACACACACACACAGAGACACACACACACAGAGACACACACACACACACACAGAGACACACACACACAGAGACACACACACACACACACAGAGACACACACACACACACAGAGACACACACACACAGAGACACACACACACACACACAGACACACACAGAGAGACACACAGACACACACACAGAGACACACACAGAGAGACACACAGACACACACACACACACACACAGAGAGACACACAGACACACACACACACACAGAGACACACACACAGAGACACACAGAGACACACACACACACACACACAGAGACACACAGAGACACCCCCACGTCGTCCCGTCTCTCATGTCATTTTATTCTCAACCATCCCTGCAGTTCAGCATTCCAACACCACTGCTGCTCCCAACTGCTGAGCTATTTATCTATTTCACTCCCTTATCCATCTTCTTGACGTTTATTCCTAGTGGAACGGACAGGGAGGTGTCATTTCATCCTGATAATATTAGCATCGCAGCTTGATTTAAAGAGCGAAGAATCCTATAGAAAACAACCAATGTGGCATCGATATGAGTCAGAAACATGTATTCTAGTGTCATTTTGGTCATGAAGTCAGTCTGGTGTAAAATGGAGTTTGGAACATCTGCGCGTCACACCGGGTAAATGAAGGTTGGGGTGTCCAACAGCTGTGGGGATTGCTCTCGATCCAATAGCATAGACAGTGAGACAGACCTGCCCAGCAGCTCCTACTGTTTACACACGTCGCACATTGTTATACTTGAGAAATACTGCATCAAACACCTTTGATGGATGAAAAATTGTGCATCTAAAACATCCTCGGCCAAAATGTAAAAATGAATTACAGATTTCTGGGGAAGTGAAATGAAGTGAAATGGGCTTCCTACAGTGTCTCATGAGGGACAAACACCATTAACCAAAAGTGGAAATCGGTCAGGAGACACACCTCTGAGACTGAAATCTCATTTTTCTAATCAGTAACAGAAAAAAACATGTGCCAATCGGCGTGTTACCGTTACCCGTTAGTCGGAGCCTGTTAGTCGGGGCCCGTTACCTGTTAGTCGGGGCCCGTTACCAGTTAGTCGGAGCCCGTTACCAGTTAGTCGGAGCCCGTTACCAGTTAGTCGGAGCCCGTTACCCGTTAGTCAGAGCCCGTTACCCGTTAGTCAGAGCCCGTTACCCGTTAGTCGGGGCCCGTTACCTGTTAGTCAGAGCCCGTTACCTGTTAGTCGGAGCCCGTTACCAGTTAGTCGGAGCCCGTTACCAGTTAGTCGGAGCCTGTTAGTCAGAACCCGTTACCTGTTAGTCGGAGCCCGTTACCAGTTAGTCGGAGCCCGTTACCCGTTAGTCGGAGCCCGTTACCTGTTAGTCGGGCCCGTTACCCGTTAGTCGGAGCCTGTTAGTCGCAGCCAGTTACCCGTTAGTCGGAGCCTGTTAGTCGGAGCCCGTTACCCGTTAGTCGGAGCCTGTTAGTCGGAGCCCATTACCTGTTAGTCAGAGCCTGTTACCAGTTAGTCGGAGCCCGTTACCCGTTAGTCGGAGCCTGTTAGTCGGAGCCCATTACCTGTTAGTCAGAGCCCGTTACCCGTTAGTCGGAGCCTGTTAGTCGGGGCCCGTTACCCGTTAGTCGGAGCCCGTTACCAGTTAGTCGGAGCCCGTTAGTCGGAGCCAGTTACCCGTTAGTCGGAGCCCGCGCGCCCGTTACCCATTAGTTGGAGCCAGTTACCCGTTAGTCGGAGCCCGTTAGTCGGAGCACGCGCGCCCGTTACCCGTTAATCTGCATTTCACTGTACTATTTACACCTGCTGTATCCTTTTTTACATCTGGTCGAAAGATGTACACTATATAGGGTGCTATTTGGGATACAGGCTAAAATATTTTATAGGAGCTGTCTTTTAGTCTTTTTTGGTGGGTATTTTTTTCCTTGTCTTTATTCACACACACAAAAAAATCTATCGTAGTCCCGTCGTAGTCCCGTCGTAGTCCCGTCGTAGTCCCGTCGTAGTCCCGTAATACCATTGACAGCTGTTACAAATAACAATCCTACAGTAGGGAAATGGGAGCTAAAGGTTCATGGTCCCCCAGACTACCTGCCTGAACACCCTGCCTTCTTCACTGTTGCCTAGTGTGGGGTTTACAAGACTACAGGCTGTCAGGAACACATGTCAGACCTGATGGCTGGATCTCTCTCTCTCACGCACACACACACACACACCACACACACTGTGTTTTGGCTGCTGGAGGAGCAGAAGGATAAGGGAGACCCATAGGTAATACATCTTATCCTCCACCGTATACTCCCCTTTACGCACACACACACACACACACACACACACACACTGTGTTTTGGCTGCATGACGGCATCCTGTAAAATGGATGATTTATTTATAGGATGAGTCTTCATGCTCAGGGAATCCTCGGGGATCTTTTATAGGACACAGGAACACATGGTTTATGGATCATACTGTACACAGGCATGGAACTGTGAAAGACAGAGAGACATGGTTTATGGATCATACTGTACACAGGCATGGAACTGTGAAAGACCGAGACAGACATGGTTTATGGGTCATACTGTACACAGGCATGGGAACTGTGAAAGACAGAGACAGAAATGGTTTATGGATCATACTGTACACAGGCATGGGAACTGTGAAAGACAGAGACAGACATGGTTTATGGATCATACTGTACACAGGCATGGGAACTGTGAAAGACAGAGACAGACATGGATCATACTGTACACAGGCATGGGAACTGTGAAAGACCGATACAGACATGGAGACCTTGACTGAAGAGAAGGCCTCTTTTACGGGCTGTTCCCAGGAGGATAGATTAATATATATATATATATATATATATATATATATATATATATATATATATATATATATATATATATATATATATATATATATATACGGAACAGCCCGTAATATATATATATTAATATATATATATTAATATTAATATATATAGATTAATATATATAGATCAATATTAATATATATATATATATTAATATATATAGATTAATATATATAGATTAATATATATAGATATATATTAATAGATTAATATATATAGATTAATATATATAGATATATATTAATAGATTAATATATATAGATTAATATATATATATAGATTAATATATATATATATATATATATATATATATATATATATATATTAATATATATATATAGATTAATATATATATATATATATATATATATAGATTAATATATATAGATTAATATGTATATATATATATTAATCTATATATATATATTAATCTATATATATATATTAATCTATATATATATATTAATCTATATATATATATATATATATATATATATATTAATCTATATATATATATATATATATATATATATATATATTAATCTATATATATATATATATTAATCTATATATATATATATATTAATCTATATATATATATATATATATATATATATATTAATCTATATATATATATATACATTAATCTATTTATATATATATATATATATATATATATATATATATAGATTAATATATATATACAGTGCCTTGCGAAAGTATTCAGCCCCCTTGAACTTTGCGACCTTTTACCACATTTCAGGCTTCAAACATAAAGATATAAAACTGTATTTTTTTGTGAAGAATCAACAACAAGTGGGACACAATCATGAAGTGGAACGACATTTATTGGATATTTCAAACTTTTTTAACAAATCAAAAACTGAAAAATTGGGCGTGCAAAATTATTCAGCCCCTTTACTTTCAGTGCAGCAAACTCTCTCCAGAAGTTCAGTGAGGATCTCTGAATGATCCAATGTTGACCTAAATGACTAATGATGATAAATACAATCCACCTGTGTGTAATCAAGTCTCTGTATAAATGCACCTGCACTGTGATAGTCTCAGAGGTCCGTTAAAAGCGCAGAGAGCATCATGAAGAACAAGGAACACACCAGGCAGGTCCGAGATACTGTTGTGAAGAAGTTTAAAGCCGGATTTGGATACAAAAATATTTCCCAAGCTTTAAACATCCCAAGGAGCACTGTGCAAGCGATAATATTGAAATGGAAGGAGTTTCAGACCACTGCAAATCTACCAAGACCTGGCCGTCCCTCTAAACTTTCAGCTCATACAAGGAGAAGACTGATCAGAGATGCAGCCAAGAGGCCCATGATCACTCTGGATGAACTGCAGAGAGCTACAGCTGAGGTGGGAGACTCTGTCCATAGGACAACAATCAGTCGTATATTGCACAAATCTGGCCTTTATGGAAGAGTGGCAAGAAGAAAGCCATTTCTTAAAGATATCCATAAAAAGTGTCGTTTAAAGTTTGCTACAAGCCACCTGGGAGACACACCAAACATGTGGAAGAAGGTGCTCTGGTCAGATGAAACCAAAATTGAACTTTTTGGCAACAATGCAAAACGTTATGTTTGGCGTAAAAGCAACACAGCTGAACACACCATCCCCACTGTCAAACATGGTGGTGGCAGCATCATGGTTTGGGCCTGCTTTTCTTCAGCAGGGACAGGGAAGATGGTTAAAATTGATGGGAAGGTGGATGGAGCCAAATACAGGACCATTCTGGAAGAAAACCTGATGGAGTCTGCAAAAGACCTGAGACTGGGACGGAGATTTGTCTTCCAACAAGACAATGATCCAAAACATAAAGCAAAATCTACAATGGAATGGTTCAAAAATAAACATATCCAGGTGTTAGAATGGCCAAGTCAATGTCCAGACCTGAATCCAATCGAGAATCTGTGGAAAGAACTGAAAACTGCTGTTCACAAATGCTCTCCATCCAACCTCACTGAGCTCGAGCTGTTTTGCAAGGAGGAATGGGAAAAAATGTCAGTCTCTCGATGTGCAAAACTGATAGAGACATACCCCAAGCGACTTACAGCTGTAATCGCAGCAAAAGGTGGCGCTACAAAGTATTAACTTAAGGGGGCTGAATAATTTTGCACGCCCAATTTTTCAGTTTTTGATTTGTTAAAAAAGTTTGAAATATCCAATAAATGTCGTTCCACTTCATGATTGTGTCCCACTTGTTGTTGATTCTTCACAAAAAAATACAGTTTTATATCTTTATGTTTGAAGCCTGAAATGTGGCAAAAGGTCGCAAAGTTCAAGGGGGCCGAATACTTTCGCAAGGCACTGTATATATATTAATCTATATATATTAATCTATATATATATATTAATATATATATATATTAATATATATATTAATATATATATATTTAATATATATTAATATATATATATATATATATATATATAGCCACTTGACCAAGTTGTGGAAAAATAACACTTCACTTTCTGACCCAAAACAGCCATAGCAGATTTCTGTGAGTAAATTACTGAGTTTTCACTCTGTCTGCCTTCTCAGTTTCCACCCTCACCTTGCCATGTAATAAGTCTCACCAAGTTGACTTCGTCACCTTCACTAGTACCTCACTGTCTGTCCTCATAGATACTGTAGTATAGTGACTAGTACCTCACTGTCTGTCCCCATAGATACTGTAGTATAGTGACTAGTACCTCACTGTCTGTCCCCATAGATACTGTAGTATAGTGACTAGTACCTCACTGTCTGTCCTCATAGATACTGTAGTATAGTGACTAGTACCTCACTGTCTGTCCTCATAGATACTGTAGTATAGTGACTAGTACCTCACTGTCTGTCCTCATAGATACTGTAGTATAGTGACTTGAACCTCACTGTCTGTCCTCATAGATATTGTAGTATAGTGACTAGTACCTCACTGTCTGTCCCCATAGATACTGTAGTATAGTGACTTGTACCTCACTGTCTGTCCTCATAGATACTGTAGTATAGTGACTAGTACCTCACTGTCTGTCGTCATAGATACTGTAGTATAGGGACTAGTACCTCACTGTCTGTCCCCATAGATACTGTAGTATAGTGACTTGTACCTCACTGTCTGTCCTCATAGATACTGTAGTATAGTGACTAGTACCTCACTGTCTGTCCCCATAGATACTGTAGTATAGTGACTTGTACCTCACTGTCTGTCCTCATAGATACTGTAGTATAGTGACTAGTACCTCACTGTCTGTCGTCATAGATACTGTAGTATAGGGACTAGTACCTCACTGTCTGTCCTCATAGATGGGGTGGCAGGTAGCATAGTGGTTAGAGCGTTGGACTTGTAACCGAAAGGTTGCAAGATCTAAATCCCCGAGCTGACAAGGTAAAAGTCTGTTGTTCTGCCCCTGAACAAGGCAGTTAACCCACTGTTCCCCTGAACAAGGCTGTTAACCCACTGTTCCCCTGAACAAGACAGTTAACCCACTGGTTCCCCTGAACAAGGCTGTTAACCCACTGTTCCCCTGAACAAGGCAGTTAACCCACTGTTCCCCAGTAAGCCGTCATTGTAAATAAGAATTGGTTCTTAACTGACTTGCCTGGTTAAAGAAAATAAATAGATACTGTAGTACAGTGACTACTCTCTCTCCTGACTGAACAGTATGACCAAATAGCCGTGGCCAATCGCTTCAGCCACACGAGCCCCCTCCCTCCCCCTCCCTCCCCCTCCGTCCCTCCCTCTTCCTCCCTCCCCCTCTTCTCCCTCCCCAGAGTGCTGTCTGTTTCTTCTGTTGAAACCTTTTCTCTGGGTCTCAGCTTTACATGTATTACTTCATCCAGGCAGGCAGAAGTCCTGTCCTACTTCTGCATACTAAACAGTGCTCGGGTTACATCACAAATGGCACACTAACCCCTATACAGTACACTACTGTAGGGCACGATATAGGGAATATGGTGTGATTTGTGACACAGGCACTATCTCCTCGTTGGTTGTTTCACCCCGTGATGTTCTCTAGTGTAATGAATGTTAAATGTGAAGATGTACTCACACTGCCTTTACACTGGCTGTGTTACCCCTCTCTCTGACTAAACACTGGCTGTGTTACCCCTCTCTCTGACTAAACACTGGCTGTGTTACCCCTCTCTGACTAAACACTGGCTGTGTTACCCCTCTCTCTGACTAAACACTGGCTGTGTTACCCCTCTCTCTGACTAAACACTGGCTGTGTTACCCCTCTCTCTGACTAAACACTGGCTGTGTTACCCCTCTCTCTGACTAAACACTGGCTGTGTTACCCCTCTCTCTGACTAAACACTGGCGGTGTTACCCCTCTCTCTGACTAAACACTGGCTGTGTTACCCCTCTCTCTGACTAAACACTGGCTGTGTTACCCCTCTCTCTGACTAAACACTGGCTGTGTTACCCCTCTCTCTGACTAAACACTGGCTGTGTTACCCCTCTCTCTGACTAAACACTGGCTGTGTTACCCCTCTCTCTGACTAAACACTGGCTGTGTTACCCCTCTCTCTGACTAAACACTGGCTGTGTTACCCCTCTCTCTGACTAAACACTGGCTGTGTTACCCCTCTCTCTGACTAAACACTGGCTGTGTTACCCCTCTCTCTGACTAAACACTGGCTGTGTTACCCCTCTCTCTGCCTTTACACTGGCTGTGTTACCCCTCTCTCTGACTAAACACTGGCTGTGTTACCCCTCTCTGACTAAACACTGGCTGTGTTACCCCTCTTTCTGCCTTTACACTGGCTGTGTTACCCCTCTCTCTGCCTTTACACTGGCTGTGTTACCCCTCTCTGCCTTTACACTGGCTGTGTTACCCCTCTCTCTGACTAAACACTGGCGGTGTTACCCCTCTCTCTGACTAAACACTGGCTGTGTTACCCCTCTCTCTGACTAAACACTGGCTGTGTTACCCCTCTCTCTGACTAAACACTGGCTGTGTTACCCCTCTCTCTGACTAAACACTGGCTGTGTTACCCCTCTCTCTGACTAAACACTGGCTGTGTTACCCCTCTCTCTGACTAAACACTGGCTGTGTTACCCCTCTCTCTGACTAAACACTGGCTGTGTTACCCCTCTCTCTGACTAAACACTGGCTGTGTTACCCCTCTCTCTGACTAAACACTGGCTGTGTTACCCCTCTCTCTGACTAAACACTGGCTGTGTTACCCCTCTCTGACTAAACACTGGCTGTGTTACCCCTCTCTCTGACTAAACACTGGCTGTGTTACCCCTCTCTCTGACTAAACACTGGCTGTGTTACCCCTCTCTCTGACTAAACACTGGCGGTGTTACCCCTCTCTCTGACTAAACACTGGCTGTGTTACCCCTCTCTCTGACTAAACACTGGCGGTGTTACCCCTCTCTCTGACTAAACACTGGCTGTGTTACCCCTCTCTCTGACTAAACACTGGCTGTGTTACCCCTCTCTGACTAAACACTGGCAGTGTTACCCCTCTCTCTGACTAAACACTGGCGGTGTTCCCAGGCTCATTGTAATGGCTGGAATGAAATCAGTGGAATGGTATCAAACACATCCAACACATGGAAACAACGTTTGACTCCGTTCCATTGATTCCATTAAATTTGTTGAATCAGATGTTAATGTGCTTTACTGGGGAGACGGCTTACTTCCGGCTCTCCGGTGGTCTCTAAAACCAGACAGCTTACTTCCGGCTCTCCGGTGGTCTCTAGAACCAGACAGCTTACTTCTGGCTCTCCGGTGGTCTCCCGAACCAGACAGCTTACTTCTGGCTCTCCGGTGGTCTCTAGAACCAGACAGCTTACTTCCGGCTCTCCAGTGGTCTCTAGAACCAGACAGCTTACTTACGGCTCTCCGGTGGTCTCTAGAACCAGACAGCTTACTTCCGGCTCTCCGGTGATCTCTGGGACCAGACAGCTTACTTACGGCTCTCCGGTGGTCTCTAGAACCAGACAGCTTACTTCCGGCTCTCCGGTTGTCTCTGGGACCAGACAGCTTACTTCCGGCTCTCCGGTGGTCTCTGGGACCAGACAGCTTACTTACGGCTCTCTGGTGGTCTCTAGAACCAGACAGCTTACTTACGGCTCTCCGGTTGTCTCTGGGACCAGACAGCTTACTTCCGGCTCTCCGGTGGTCTCTGGGACCAGACAGCTTACTTCCGGCTCTCCGGTGATCTCTGGGACCAGACAGCTTACTTCCGGCTCTCCGGTTGTCTCTGGGACCAGACAGCTTACTTCCGGCTCTCCGGTGGTCTCTAGAACCAGACAGCTTACTTACGGCTCTCCGGTGGTCTCTGGGACCAGACAGCTTACTTCCGGCTCTCCGGTGGTCTCTAGAATCAGACAGCTTGCTTCCGGCTCTCCGGTGGTCTCTGGGACCAGACAGCTTACTAAGCTACAAGGTCAGGGATATCCTAGACTAGCTCTCCAGAGGCAGGATGCTGGATCAGGATAAAAAAAAATCTGTTATATAGTATCATATAGTAATTGATTGATTATTTTGGTCTTATTATGGCCGCCTGCTATAGAAGTTTGTGTTAATCTCAATGTCCTCTCCTCCTCCAGGTCAACCAATGAGATCAAGAACCTGCAGTACCTACCTCGGGCCAGCGAGCCTCGTGAGATGCTGTTCGAGGACCGGACGCGGGCCCACGCCGACCACATCGGACAGGGCTTCGAGAGGCAGACCACCGCCGCTGTAGGGGTGCTCAAGGCCGTGCGCTGTGGAGAGAGGTGGGTGGTTTTAACACCCGGATATATGATAATGTATTATCTTTAGATATTATTGAGGCTGTATTTAGTATCCAACAATCGTCCAACTAATCCGTTACAAGACCGCTGCATAATCTGATTGGAAATAAATGGTTATAATCTATCTTCTCTCTGTCTCTGTAGCGCGGAGCCCCCTCGCGTTACCAAAGACGTGATCTGTTTCCATGCTGGAGACTTCCCTAATGTAGTCCAGAGGTTACAACTGGACCTGCACGAACCACCTCTGTCCCAGGTGAGCTGCACCTGTCTTCTACCTCGTTTCTATTAGTTAAGATGGCAGCGGAGACCATGGCTGCTGTTTCATGGGCTCTTAAACAACTGTGCTATTTTGTTTGTTTTTTTCTTGCATTTTTTTGTAACTTATTCTGTCTCTTATGACTGAAAGCTTCTGGAAAACAGAACAGCGATTACTCACTTCGAACTTGATGAAGAACATTTCTTTAATGAGTCGGATGACTTGTGGAGATGCCTGGCAGAGATTAGATTTTTCAACACGAATACCAGTTATTGGAGGACCAAAAAAGCCGGTACCGATTAATCGGACGATTTATATATATATATACAGTGCCTTGCGAAAGTATTCGGCCCCCTTGAACCTTGCGACCTTTTGCCACATTTCAGGCTTCAAACATAAAGATATAAAACTGTATTTTTTTGTGACGAATCAACAACAAGTGGGACACAATCATGAAGTGGAACGACATTTATTGGAAATTTCAAACTTTTTTAACAAATCAAAAACTGAAAAATTGGGCGTGCAAAATTATTCAGCCCCCTTAAGTTAATACTTTGTAGCGCCACCTTTTGCTGCGATTACAGCTGTAAGTCGCTTGGGGTATGTCTCTATCAGTTTTGCACATCGAGAGATGTGTCCTTGCAAAACAGCTCAAGCGCAGTGAGGTTGGATGGAGAGCATTTGTGAACAGCAGTTTTCAGTTCTTTCCACAGATTCTCGATTGGATTCAGGTCTGGACTTTGACTTGGCCATTCTAACACCTGGATATGTTTATTTTTGAACCATTCCATTGTAGATTTTGCTTTATGTTTTACATCATTGTCTTGTTGGAAGACAAATCTCCGTCCCAGTCTCAGGTCTTTTGCAGACTCCATCAGGTTTTCTTCCAGAATGGTCCTGCATTTGGCTCCATCCATCTTCCCATCAATTTTAACCATCTTCCCTGTCCCTGCTGAAGAAAAGCAGGCCCAAACTATGATGCTGCCACCACCATGGTTGACAGTGGAGATGGTGTGTTCAGGGTGATGAGCTGTGTTGCTTTTACGCCAAACATAACGTTTTGCATTGTTGCAATTGTTGCATCTGACCAGAGCACCTTCTTCCACATGTTTGGTGTGTCTCCCAGGTGGCTTGTGGCAAACTTTAAACAACACTTTTTATGGATATCTTTAAGAAATGGCTTTCTTCTTGCCACTCTTCCATAAAGGCCATATTTGTGCAATATACGACTGATTGTTGTCCAATGGACAGAGTCTCCCACCTCAGCTGTAGATCTCTGCAGTTCAGCCAGAGTGATCATGGGCCTCTTGGCTGCATCTCTGATCAGTCTTCTCCTTGTATGAGCTGAAAGTTTAGAGGGACGGCCAGGTCTTGGTAGATTTGCAGTGGTCTGATACTCCTTCCATTTCAATATTATCGCTTGCACAGTGCTCCTTGGGATGTTTAAAGCTTGGGAAATCTTTTTGTATCCAAATCCGGCTTTAAACTTCTTCACAACAGTATCTCGGACCTGCCTGGTGTGTTTCTTGTTCTTCATGATGCTCTCTGCGCTTTTAACGGACCTCTGAGACTATCACAGTGCAGGTGCATTTATACGGAGACTTGATTACACACAGGTGGATTGTATTTATCATCATTAGTCATTTAGGTCAACATTGGATCATTCAGAGATCCTCACTGAACTTCTGGAGAGAGTTTGCTGCACTGAAAGTAAAGGGGCTGAATAATTTTGCACGCCCAATTTTTCAGTTTTTGATTTGTTAAAAAAGTTTGAAATATCCAATAAATGTCGTTCCACTTCATGATTGTGTCCCACTTGTTGTTGATTCTTCACAAAAAAATACAGTTTTATATCTTTATGTTTGAAGCCTGAAATGTGGCAAAAGGTTGCAAAGTTCAAGGGGGCCGAATACTTTCGCAAGGCACTATATATATATATATATTTATATATATATATATATATTTATTTATGTATCATTTATTTGTAATAATTCAATAAAATCAATTTAGTCTCAAATAAATTAAACATGTTCAATTTGGTTTAAATAATGCAAAAACAAAGTTTTGGAGAAGAAAGTATAAGTGCAATATTTGCCAAGATTGATTGTTTTTTAAAAGTTTAATGCTAGCTAGCAACTTACATTGGCTCCTTGCTGCACTCGCGTAACAGGTAGTCAGCCTGCCACGCAGTCTCCTCGTGGAGTCCAATGTAATCGGCCATAATCGGTGTCCAAAAATGCCGATTACCGATTGTTATGAAAACTTGAAATCGGCCTTAATTAATCGGCCTTTCCGATGAATCAGTCGACCTCTAGTGAAGATGCCTTCTGAGGATCTGCCTTTGCCATCCGCCATCCGTACTACTGGCCAACATACAATCGCTGGATAATAAATAGGATGAACTAAAAAGCACGTAAATCCTACCAGGAGGACATTAAAAACTGTAATATCTTATGTTTCACTGAGTTGTGGCTGAACAACGACATGAATAACATACAGCTGGTGGGTTATACACTGTATCAGCGGGATAGAACAACAGCCTCTGGTAACAATGTATATTTGTAAACAATACCTAAGGCACAATATCTAAGGAAGTCTTGATGTTTTGCTTGCCTGAAGTAGAGTATCTCATGATATGCTGTAGACCACACTATCTACCTAGAGAGTTTTATCTGTATTTTTTGTAGCTGTTACATTCCCCCACAGAACGATGCTAGCACTAAGACTGCACTCAATGAGCTGTATACCGCCATAAGCAAACAGGAAAACGCTCAACCAGAGGCGGCGCTCCTAGTGGCCGGGGACTTTAATGCAGGAACATTTAAATCCGTTTTACCAAATTTCTATCAGCATGTTAAACGTTCAACTAGAGGGTAAAAAAAACTCTAGACCACCTTTTCTCCACACACAGAGACGCGTTCAAAGCTCTCCCTCGCCCTCCATTTGGCAAATCTGACCATAATTCTATCCTCCTGATTCCTGCTTACAAGCAAAAATGAAAGCAGGAAGCACCGGTGACTCGGTCAATAAAAAAGTGGTTAGATGAAGCAGATGCTAAACTACAGGACTGTTTTGCTAACACAGACTGGAATATGTTCCTGGATTCTTCCGATGGCATTGAGGACACCACATCAGTCACTGGTTTCATTAATAAGTGCATCGATGACGTCGTCCCTACAGTGACTGTACGCACATACCCCAACCAGAAGACTCTAACCCGGAACCTTATAAGAAATTCCGCTATGCCCTCTGACGAACCGTCAAACAGGCAAAGCATCAATACAGGACTAAGATCGAATCGTACTACACCAGCTCCGACTCTCGTTGGATGAGGGCTTGCAAACTATTACAGACTACAAAGGGAAGTACAGCCGAGTGCTGCCCAGTAACACGAGCCTACCAGACGAGCTAAATTACTTCTATACTCGCTTCGAGGCAAGTAACACTGAAACATGCATGAGAGCATCAGCTGTTCCAGACAATTGTGTGATCACGCTATCCGCAGCCGATGTGAGTAAGACCTTTAAACAGATCAACATTCACAAGGCCGCAGGGCCAGACGGATTACCAGGACGTGTACTCCGAGCATGCGCTGACCAACTGTCAAGTGTCTTCACTGACATTTTCAACCTCTCCCTGTCTGAGTCTAATGCCAACATGTTTCAAGCAGACCACCATAGTCCCTGTGCCCAAGAACACTAAGGTAACCTGCCAAAATGACTACCGATCCGTAGCACTCACCAGAAACCCAAGAACCACTCCAATTTGCATACCGCCCCAACAGATCCACAATCTCTATTGCATTCCACACTACCCTTACCCACCTGGACAAAAGGAACACCTATGTGAGAATGCTATGCATTCTGTGTTCAGCACCATAGTGCCCTCAAAGCTCATCACTAAGCTAAGGACCATGGGACTAAACACCCACCTCTGCAACTAGATCCTGGACTTCCTGACAGACCGCCCCAAGGTGGTAAGGGTAGGTAACAACACATCCCTCAGGGGTGCGTGCTCAGTCCCCTCCTGTACTCCCTGTTCACTCATGACTGCACGGGTCAGGCACGACTCCAACTCCATCATTAAGTTTGCTGATGACACATCAGTGGTAGGCCTGATCACCAACAACCATGAGACAGCACATAGGGAGGAGGTAAGAGACCTGGCCATGTGGTGCCAGGACAAAAACCTCTCCCTCAACGTGATCAAGACTAAAGAGATGATTGTGGACTACAGGAAAAGGAGGATCGGGAGCATCACTGCCTGGTATGGCAACTGCTCGGCCTCCGATCGCAAGGCATCACAGAGGGTAGTGCGTACGGCCCAGTACATCACTGAGGCCAAGCTTTCTGCCATCCAGGACCTCTATACCAGGCGGTGTTAGAGGAAGGCCCTAAAAATTGTCAGACTTCAGCCACCCTAGCCATAGACTGTTCTCTCTGCCACTGCACGGCAAGCGGTACCGGAGCGCCAAGTCCTAGGTCCAAGAGGCTTCTAAACAGCTTCTACCCCCAAGCCATAAGACTACTGAACAGCTAATCAAATGTCTACCCAGACGACTTGCTTGCCCCCCCCCCCCCCCCTCCTCCCTCTTTTACACTGCTGCTACTCTGTGGTCTATGCACTTTAATAACTCTACCTACATGTACATATTACCTCAATTACCTCGACTAACCGGTGCCCCGGTAGATTGACTCTGTACCGGTACCCCTTGTATATTGCCTCGCTACTGTTATTTTACTGCTGCTCTTTAATTATTAGTTACTTTTATTTCTTATTTTTCTTAACTGCATTGTTGGTTAAGGGCTTGTAAGTAAGCATTTCACTGTAAGATCTACACCTGTTGTATTTAGCTCATGTGACAAAACATTTGATTTGATATTGCATGAAACAAGGTAGCTTATCCACAGCCCTATGCACTGTACTGCCACCCTCTGGCTAGATGTGGCACTACACTGTGCTGTCTTCAACAGAGACCCTCCAGGAGGGTTCAAGGCTTGTCCTACATTAAAGTGATCCTCCAGGAGGGTTCAGGGCCTACATTAAAGTGATCCTCCAGGAGGGTTCAGGGCCTACATTAAAGTGATCCTCCAGGAGGGTTCAGGGCCTACATTAAAGTGATCCTCCAGGAGGGGGGCCTACATGATTCAGGGCCTACATTAAAGTAATCCTCCAGGAGGGTTCAGGGCCTACATTAAAGTGATCCTCCAGGAGGGTTCAGGGCCTACATTAAAGTGATCCTCCAGGAGGGTTCAGGGCCTACATTAAAGTGATCCTCCAGGAGGGTTCAGGGCCTACATTAACCAGGTAAATGTAATCTATGTAATCCCCAAAGTAATGATTTATCATGACAGGGCCAGAAACAATAACTAGTAATGCTGCATACTCCAAGAAAGGTTCATATCTCACCTTTACGGTAAAAATAGTTTTAAATGGCTGAGGTGGCGGCACTTTTGATGACACAAGTTCAAGTACACAGTACAAATATAACGTATTTATACAACAAATATAACATATTTCCTATTCAACAAAACTATGAAGGCTTGTAATATATATATGCTTTCTAAATATAGTATAATCAAATGATAAAAATGACTAAGATTTCACCTTCCTTATAACTGTGAAAAACAAGTTTGTATGTTTTAGTGTTGGAGAAAATGAGCATGTTTTCTCTCTTGATCAAACCTTCTGCCTCCATCCATGTGAACGTCTCAGAGCTCCTAGCGTGGCTTCCTGAACTCGCTAGGAACTCTCCTTTCAACTCATATTAATATTGTCCTTCTATGACAAAGTTTTTTTGTTTGTTTCAAATCTATGAATTATTTTAGATTACTGGCTATAAATCGACAACTACTATTTTCTGCTGCGCTACGATGTAAGGATGGCAGGCATATGTGGTGTTAGTGGCTGTGATGTAGAGTTCAGCCTGGACTTGATGGACAGTCGGAAGGGTGAATGACAGATTTGGAGGGACATCCCAGCTTCAAATGTTGTCAGATTTCACACCCTCCTTCACACAGGCGTCTGTGAGAATCAGGGCTACCGCTCAATGCACGCCATTTCCATCTACGGTGTCCACAGATCGATTTATAAGCCAAAATGTCAGTTGTAACCGGTACCAGAACCATGCAGCTCCCCAAAACAGGGGACTTGACATCTGAGAGGTTTTTAAAGAGACCCTCCAGGAGGGCTCAGGGCCTGTGCTCCATTAAAGAGACCCTCCAGGAGGGCTCAGGGCCTGTCCTCCATTAAAGAGACCCTCCAGGAGGGCTCAGGGCCTGTGCTCCATTAAAGAGACCCTCCAGGAGGGCTCAGGACCTGTTCTCCATTAGTGTCTCTTAAGCTGCCGTTTTGTTTTAGTTAGGAGCAGCTGAGAGGTGATTTCACAGCATCCTTCTGCGTTTGCTTTACACATGTTCAGCACTAGTGATTCAACTACTCCCCTGGTTTAGAACAATATGGGAACAGCTCAGTGGATCTTCTCCTCCAGTACACTGTCTTACTCTCTCTCTCTCTCTCTCCCTCAGTGTGTGCAGTGGGTGGACGACGCTAAGCTGAACCAGCTGAGACGCGAGGGGATCCGCTACGCCCGTATCCAGCTGTACGACAACGACATCTACTACATCCCTCGTAGTGTGGTTCATCAGTTCAAGACGGTCTCTGCTGTCTGCAGCCTGGCATGGCACATCCGCTTAAAACAATACCACCAAGAGCCTCCGGCCGAGGAGGAGAGGAAGGTGGACGTGTCGACGCTACGAGTCAAACAGGAGCAGTTTGGGGATGCCTTGATGGGAGGGACCACAGCTCCTCTCACGGACCCCAAACCCCCCACAGACAGAGACACTGACCACCCGGAGGTCAAAGTGGAACCTCAACCTGATATAAGGCTGCCCAAGCCCTCTGTCACCTCACCCATCGCCCCCTTACCAACTCCCATCACCCCCCTAACTCCCTCCAAATCCTCTTTCCAGGACACCAAGCCCAAATCACATCACCATCATCCCCACTACTACCACCATCACTCAGAATTACATCAAACCACTACCACACACTCTTCCTTGTCTTCCTCACTCAAACCCTCCCCCACCTCCACCCCCCCATCCTCTCCCAAACCCAGTCCGTCATCCTCTTGTACCCCCTCTCCCAAATCTAGTCCCACTTCTACACACTCTCCCCCCTTCAAACCCAGCCCGGCTTCCACTCGTACCCCCAGTCCCTCTCCCCCCTTCAAACCCAGCCCGGCTTCCACTCGTACCCCCAGTCCCTCTCCCCCCTTCAAACCCAGCCCGGCTTCCACTCGTACCCCCAGTCCCTCTCCCCCCTTCAAACCCAGCCCGGCTTCCACTCGTACCCCCAGTCCCTCTCCCTCACGCAAACCCTGCCACGCCCCTGTCCTTACCCACACCCCTACCCATATCCCTATCCTTACCCATACCCCTATCCTTACCCACACCCCTACGCCTACCCTTACCCACACCCCTACCCCTACCCATACCCACACCCCTACCCATACCCCTGTCCTTACCCACACCCCTATCCTTACCCACACCCCTATCCTTACCCACACCCCTGTCCTTACCCACACCCCTATCCTTACCCACACCCCTATCCTTACCCACACCCTTACCCATACCCCTATCCCCTTTTTGACGCCCTCCCCTGCACCCCTTCTATCTTCTTCAAGCCTGGCCTCCAGCCACACAGAGAGCAGGACCCCTACACCCCAGTTCCGGGCCCAACCCCAGCCCAGACCGGACAAACCCCAGGACAAAGACACTTCTCTTTACACAAAGGCCCCAGTCACCCCCCCGGAAACACGGCCTCCTGGCCCCCCGCACCGCTCCTCCCTCTCCTTTAAACACCACCTGCATGAGCAGCATCAGAAAGACTGTTCCTACTGATCTTTGTACATAGTGTTTTAAAATGGCTCTTCGGGGTTCTGTTTTAATCCCATCTAAAGGAAGGAGAAGACAGACATTAAACCATGATATCAGCACGGTGTGGGATGTATTCTAAGGGACGCGTAAAGCTCTGTTGGGTCTGCATCCTAAATGGTGACCTATTCCCTATATAGGGATCTACTTTGTGACCAGGGCCCATAGGAGAGAGATCTGTTCAAAAGTAGTGCACTATATTGGACATAGGGTACCCTTTAGGATGCACACTTGCTCTGTTCTGTTACCGAATTAATACATTGCAAATGTAACATTCCTCAGTGCCTGTCCATAACTGTGTAGCCTGGTCCCAGATCAGTTTGTATTGTCTTGTCTCATTGTTGACCGTACAGTAGGAGTTGGCTTGGCAAGAACGCATAAACTGATCTGGGACTCAGGCTAATATCTGTGAACTGTCAAAGCACTTAGGGCCAGAAGCACTGGTACTCTGCAGGTCTGACAAACATACAGGTCCTTAAATAATATATTTTAGTTTTAGGTTATAGATGGATTATTATTAGAGCTGACATTAACATATATATATTTTTTGTAAGATGATGAGACATTATTTTAAAGGATTTACTCCAGGCTTTTTTTTGTTCCCCCTCAGAGGCTTATTTATATCAAGGAAGCTTTTAGTTTTCATAATTTTTTGTTCGATTTTAATTGTCAGCACTGTAGTGTAAATAACTTTTTGTAAGGAGAAAAACTTGTAGTGTGATTTCTACATAAATATGGAGCTCTTGATAAAGGTTAACATTACGAGTGATGTTGTTTGATCATGGGGCTACAGTGGTGATCATGGGGCTACAGTGGTGATCATGGGGCTACAGTGGTGATCATGGGGTTACAGTGGTGATCATAGGCCTACAGTGGTGATCATGGGGCTACAGTGGTGATCATGGGGCTACAGTGGACACCAGATGGAGCTCTTGATAAAGGTTAACGTTACGAGGGATGTTGTTTGATCATGGGGCTACAGTGGTGATCATGGGGCTACAGTGGTGATCATGGGGCTACAGTGGTGATCATGGGGCTACAGTGGTGATCATGGGGCTACAGTGGTGATCATGGGGCTACAGTGGACACCAGATGGAGCTCTTGAATGTATCAATTGACCAATTCGACACATTTGGGCAGACTTGATACAAAATATTGTCCAGTATTGCAATGCTTCACTGGATCAATCTGAAACTTTGCGTACACTGCTGCCCTCTAGTGGCCAACATCTAAATTGCAATATATTATGGCATTTCAAAGATAATGGAACAAAGAAAAAATAGAGAACAAATCATTTTTTCTTTGTATTATCTTGTACCAGATCTGTGTTATTCTCCTACATTAATTGTACTTTTCCACAAACTTGTGTTTCAAATGGTACCAAGAATGTGCATTTCCTTGCTTCAGGTCCTGTTCTACAGGCAGTTAGATTTGGGTCATTTTAGGTGAAAATTGAAAAAAAAGGTTATGTTAAATGTTATGAGTGATGTTTGATCATGGGGCTCCAACAGACATACAGTAGATCAATGGTTCATATCTGATATCATGGCCTTTTAGGTTCCAACTTAAACTGATAAGACCATCCCTTTTAACAGGAATCGTTTTGCAATAGAGACGTGTTGGGCTCAAGTCAAGAAGTGTGTATATTTGGGATTCAACTTGCCACTCATCTGAAACAGGCAATTTATTTCTGCACAACAATCTCCAATAAGATGAATGTCTGCGTGGAGACAGTTCAGTGTGTGATCTGCAGAAGCACATTTCAGCAGCATGGCTCCACTGTAGCAGGATTACCTTTCTGGCCTCTGCTACTTCTGTCTGTGTGTGTTATGCAAGCCGCCCACACACTGCACTCAGCGGCGATGAGCTCAGCAGTTCTGGTATGTGAGATTATAGCCGTGGCGCGCTGGGAAATGAAACACAGAAGAGCTGCTGATCAGAATGTGCAGTAGCAGTACAAGCCCAACAGAGACCTCGCTAGAAGCTATGACAGACTGCCCTGGCCCCACATGGTTTGAATGTCAGATAATCAGATTAGTGTGATGAGCGAGCCTCAAACTCTTGGTCCAGTCATAGGGTGTGTCCCAAACGGCACCCTGTTCTCTATAGTGCACTACTGTTGACCAGAGCCCTATGGGGCTATCCAAAGAGGGTGTGGCATACAGAAGGACCTGAGGAGAGGGGTTGGGAGGCAGCCCAATGGGAGAGTGTAGCCCTGACACACAGACCGGCGAGGAAGATGTTTGTGTGTGAGAGGAAGATGTTTGTGCATGTGTGTGTGAGGAAGATGTTTATGCATGTGTGTGTGTGTGTGAGGAAGATGTTTATGCGTGTGTGTGTGAGGAAGATGTTTATGCATGTGTGTGTGAGGAAGATGTTTGCGTGTGTGAGGAAGATGTTTGTGTGTGTGTGAGGAAGATGTTTGTGTGTGTGTGAGGAAGATGTTTGTGTGTGTGTGTGAGGAAGATGTTTGTGAATGTGTGTGTGAGGAAGATGTTTGTGAATGTGTGTGTGAGGAAGATGTTTGAATGTGTGTGTGAGGAAGATGTTTGTGAATGTGTGTGTGAGGACGATGTTTGTGAATGTGTGTGTGAGGAAGTTTGTGAATGTGTGTGTGAGGAAGATGTTTGTGTGTGTGAGGAAGATGTTTGTGAATGTGTGTGTGAGGAAGATGTTTGAATGTGTGTGTGAGGAAGATGTTTGTGAATGTGTGTGTGAGGACGATGTTTGTGAATGTGTGTGTGAGGAAGTTTGTGAATGTGTGTGAGGAAGATTGTGAATGTGTGTGTGAGGAAGATGTTTGTGTGTGTGAGGAAGATGTTTGTGTGTGTGAGGAAGATGTTTGTGAATGTGTGTGTGAGGAAGATGTTTGAATGTGTGTGTGAGGAAGATGTTTGAATGTGTGTGTGAGGAAGATGTTTGAATGTGTGTGTGAGGAAGATGTTTATGAATGTGTGTGTGAGGAAGATGTTTGAATGTGTGTGTGAGGAAGATGTTTATGAATGTGTGTGTGAGGAAGATGTTTGTGTGTGTGAGGAAGATGTTTGTGTGTGTGAGGAAGATGTTTGTGAATGTGTGTGTGAGGAAGATGTTTGAATGTGTGTGTGAGGAAGATGTTTGAATGTGTGTGAGGAAGATGTTTGAATGTGTGTGTGAGGAAGATGTTTGTGAATGTGTGTGTGAGGAAGATGTTTGTGAATGTATGTGTGAGGAAGATGTTTGTGAATGTATGTGTGAGGAAGATGTTTGTGTGTGTGAGGAAGATGTTTGTGTGTGTGAGGAAGATGTTTATGAATGTGTGTGTGAGGAAGATGTTTGAATGTGTGTGTGAGGAAGTTGTTTGTGAATGTATGTGTGAGGAAGATGTTTGTGAATGTGTGTGTGAGGAAGATGTTTGTGAATGTGTGTGTGAGGAAGATGTTTGTGAATGTGTGTGTGAGGAAGATGTTTGTGAATGTGTGTGTGAGGAAGATGTTTGTGAATGTGTGTGTGAGGAAGATGTTTGTGTGTGTGAGGAAGATGTTTATGAATGTGTGTGTGAGGAAGATGTTTGAATGTGTGTGTGAGGAAGTTGTTTGAATGTGTGTGTGAGGAAGTTGTTTGTAAATGTGTGTGTGAGGAAGATGTTTGAATGTGTGTGTGAGGAAGTTGTTTGTAAATGTGTGTGTGAGGAAGATGTTTGTGAATGTGAGGACAAATGTGTCCTTTAAAAAAAAAAAAAAAAAAGGGCAGGCACGGAGAACATTCAGTCAGTCTCCTTTCAGAGTGAGGGATTAAATAAACCCCCCCAAATGCATCATGGTTGAGACATTATGTTAGTAGTACACATTTACTGAACTGAGAGTACATGGAATGAGGCTGTTCAGTCTGTGGAAGTTGTAAAGTTATTTGATACATTCTCAAACAGCCCAGTATTACAACTGATTATTGCACTGTCGAGGATTGCATTGAACACAAGTAGGCCAACAGTCTACCGTGCTGCTACTGCCATCTATCCAATACGACTGGTAGTGCATTGAGACTTGCCTGCTCATCTATTCTGATGCTGGAGTCAACCTCTCATAAGGCACCATAAACAAAATCAGAGCATGTTTTAGTTTGGAACAACAGTGACATCCATTTATTCACACAATACTGAAAGGAAAATAAATAATATGCAGATTGATGTCAAAATGAACTATTCAAATGGTGAAAATTAAAAGGAGACAGTAACACTACAGGTAGATCACATTTAAACTGAATGGCTTTACATAGGAAGAGCCCCGTCTCCCAAACACTACAGGTAGATCACATTTAAACTGAATGGCTTTACATAGGAAGAGCCCCGTCTCCCAAACACTACAGGTAGATCACATTTAAACTGAATGGCTTTACATAGGAAGAGCCCCGTCTCCCAAACACTACAGGTAGATCACATTTAAACTGAATGGCTTTACATAGGAAGAGCCCCGTCTCCCAAACACTACAGGTAGATCACATTTAAACTGAATGGCTTTACATAGGAAGAGCCCCGTCTCCCAAACACTACAGGTAGATCACATTTAAACTGAATGGCTTTACATAGGAAGAGCCCCGTCTCCCAAACACTACAGGTAGATCACATTTAAACTGAATGGCTTTACATAGGAAGAGCCCCGTCTCCCAAACACTACAGGTAGATCACATTTAAACTGAATGGCTTTACATAGGAAGAGCCCCGTCTTCCAAACACTACGACAATCATTTGTCGTCCCACAAAGTATGAAAGAGTTTACAACACAAAAGATGCTGACGTCAAGGAAAATGTCTGGAAATCCTTAGCTAGCAATGTGACATGTCTTTGCTAGATTGTATTAGTTTATCTGACATCTACATGACCTGTACCATTTACATCCGTCTTATAACCTCCTGAAGGCACAGTCTCTGATCTGTTCTCTGATAAGCAGTACTGTTGGCACGAGAGCAAAGCTTGGTCAACGGGATAACACTTCATGTCATAACAAATGAAGGAGAGTTTGTGATTTCGCAAAACAGCTGAAATAACCACACTAAAGAATTAGGTTTGTGTGTTCCTTCCAGCCTCCTCCTTTCCATTCTCCTCAATCCATCTCTCACGCCTCTCTCCTCTCGGGGAAGATGTTATAGCCCAGCTCCACCATGGCTCCCAGCAACATGCACCACAGAGGAATACACACAAAGGTGAGCTTGATATGGGTAAGCTTCTCCAACCGGGCGCACAGCGTCAGACAGAAGCCCAGCTTCAGCAGCATGGACGCCAGGTACCAGGCCTTCTTCTTCAGGTCCTGGGAGCCGTTACGAGGGTCGCGTCCCGCTTTACACCTGGCGACCATCTTGACGAGTAACATGAGGAGGAGGATGCCGTCGAAGATCCACACGGGTAGAAAGGTGAGGAACCAGTTCCAGTGGACTTTGCCATCTAGTTTGAGGACGAGCATGATGAGGAAGGCCAGGGTGAAGATCCAGGTGAGGAGGACTCTCTGAGCGAGAGACATGGTGGCCCCACAGGTACACTGGTAGTACACCTACAGTGGAAATAGAGGTTGCCGGTCCCTGGGAAGAAAGGGTCAGAGAGAATACAGCCATGATGCACCTTTATTGTGCATTCAAACGGCACACATGAGTTAGCTAGCTGTCTAGATACAGTCAGACCCACACATTTACAATGTCACTAATGACAAGTTCTTCTGCGAGGCCGAAGAATACCGTCACAACTGGAACCTTATTTTAACACAGCTGTAGCTAGTTGCACCTAACGTTACTTAGAAATATCATATAGAAAACTAACTAGCGTGACATTTTTTTAATAGAAATGTTTAGCTAATAAGCTAACATTATTTGCAAAACAGATAAACACATCTACATTTTCAGAATGGCTAGTTAGCTCGCTAAAGTTAACTGGCGTTTGCTAAAATAGCTAACGTTAGTTATTCTAGCAAACACCACAACGCGTTGCAGCAACCTACCGGATGTTGTGTTTAGTGATGATCAGAGTTTCTGTCTCCGTATCCACCGTTAAATAATTTTCGATAATCCATCATCAATATTAGCTACATGACCGTTCGTAAATATTAGCTAGTTTGAACGGCTGATTTCTGATTTATTCCCTTTACTTGCACGCAAGGTAAGATCCCGCCCAACATAAATACCTATTGGTTATTGATAAAATGATCGTTCCAACTATTGGACCAATGTAATGTCAATCACGATATCCCGTATTTGAGGATACAGGGCCTTTACCGTAAAGTTCCTAAAGAATATCCCCAGCAGATTTTATAAATAAATGACAGCAACACAACGCAGAGCTGCTGTTAGTTTCAGACTGTACTTGTATTTGTGAGAGGTATTGTGACATGTTGAATGCACCGAGCTGTCTGTTTGAACTACTGGCACATAGCTCGGACATGTCACCAGAGGTCTTTTCACAATCCCCAAGTCCAGAACAGACTATGGGAGGCGCACAGTACTACATAGAGCCATAACTACATGGAACTCTATTCCACATCAAGTAACTCATGCCAGAATTAAAATTAGATAACAAATAAAATTCCTTATGGAACAGCAGGTACTGTGAAGCAACACAAACATAGACACATGCATGCAAACACACGATAACATACGCAGATGATGCAATCTCTATTGCGCTCCACATTGTCCTTTCCCACCTGGACAAAAGGAACCCTATGTGAGAATACTATTCATTGACTGCAGCTCAGCATTCAACACCATAGTGCCCTCAAAGCTCATCACTAAGCCAAGGACCATGGGACTTAAACACCTCCCTCTGCAACTGGATCCTGGACTTCCTGACGGGCCGCCCCCAGGTGGTAAGGGTAGGTAACAACACTTCCGCCATGCTGATCCTCAACATGGGGGCCCCTCAGGGGTTCGTGCTGTTCACTCATGACTGCACGGTCAGGCATGACTCCAACACCATCATTAAGTTTGCTGCTGACACAACAGTGCCTGATCACCAACAACCATGAGACAGCACATAGGGAGGAGGTCAGAGACCTGGCCGTGTGGTGCCAGAACAACAATCTCTCCCTCAATGTGATCAAGACAAAGGAGATGATTGTGGACTACAGGAAAAGGAGGTCCGAGCACACCCCCATTCTCATCGATGGGGCTGTAGTGGAGCAGGTTGAGAGCTTCAAGTTCGTGGGGGCCACATCACCAACAAACTAACATGGTCCAAGCACATCAAGACAGTCGTGAAGAGGGCACGACAAAACATATTTCCCCTCAGGAGACTGAAAAGATTTGGCATGGGTCCTCAGATCCTCAAAAGGTTTTACAGATGCACCATCGAGAACTGGTTGCATCACTGCCTGGTCTGGACACTGCTCGGCCTCCGACCGCAAGGCACTACAGAGGGTAGTGCGTACGGCCCAGTAGATCACTGGGGCCAAGCTTCTTGCCATCCAGGACCTATATATCAGGCTGTCAGAGGAAGGCCCTAAAAATTGTCAAAGACTCCAGCCACCCTAGTCATAGACTGTTCTCTCTGCTACCGCACGGCAAGCGGTACCGGAGTGCCAAGTCTAGGTCCAAGAGGCTTCTAAACAGCTTCTACCCCCAAGCCATAAGACTCCTGCCCAGCTAATCAAATGGCTACCCAGACTATTTGTGTTGCCCCCCCCCCCCCCCCCCCCCTTCGCTGCTGCTACTCTCTGTTATTATCTATGCATAGACACTTTAATAACTCTACCTACCTCTACATAATTACCTCCATTACCTCGACACCGGTGCCGGTACCTCCTGTATATAGCCCCACAATTGATATGTACTGGTACCTCCTGTATATAGCCCCACAATTGATATGTACTGGTACCTCCTGTATATAGCCCCACTATTGATATGTACTGGTACCTCCTGTATATAGCCCCACTATTGATATGTGCCGGTACCTCCTGTATATAGCCCCACTATTGAAATGTACTGGTACCTCCTGTATATAGCCCCACTATTGATATGTACTGGTACCTCCTGTATATAGCCCCACTATTGATATGTACTGGTACCTCCTGTATATAGCCCCACTATTGATATGTGCCGGTACCTCCTGTATATAGCCCCACTATTGATATGTACTGGTACCTCCTGTATATAGCCCCACTATTGATATGTGCCGGTACCTCCTGTATATAGCCCCACTATTGATATGTACTGGTACCTCCTGTATATAGCCCCACTATTGATATGTACTGGTACCTCCTGTATATAGCCCCACTATTGATATGTACTGGTACCTCCTGTATATAGCCCCACTATTGATATGTACTGGTACCTCCTGTATATAGCCCCACTATTGATATGTACTGGTACCTCCTGTATATAGCCCCACTATTGATATGTACTGGTACCTCCTGTATATAGCCCCACTATTGAAATGTACTGGTACCTCCTGTATATAGCCCCACTATTGATATGTACTGGTACCTCCTGTATATAGCCTCGCTAATGTTATTTACTGCTGATTTTTAATTATTTGTTATTCTTATCTCTTACTTTTTTGTATTTTCTTAAAACTGCATTGTTGGTTAAAGGCTTGTAAGTAAGTATTTCACTGTAAGGTCTACTACACCTGTTGTATTCAGCAGTTCACTGTAAGGTCTACTACACCTGTTGTGTTCAGCATTTCACTGTAAGGTCTACTACACCTGTTGTATTCAGCAGTTCACTGTGAGGTCTACTACACCTGTTGTATTCAGCATTTCACCGTAAGGTCTACTACACCTGTTGTATTCAGCAGTTCACTGTAAGGTCTACTACACCTGTTGTATTCGGCATTTCACTGTAAGGTCTACTACACCTGTTGTATTCAGCAGTTCACTGTGAGGTCTACTACACCTGTTGTATTCAGCATTTCACTGTAAGGTCTACTACACCTGTTGTATTCAGCATTTCACCGTAAGGTCTACTACACCTGTTGTATTCAGCAGTTCACTGTGAGGTCTACTACACCTGTTCTATTCAGCATTTCACTGTAAGGTCTACTACACCTGTTGTATTCGGCATTTCACTGTAAGGTCTACTACACCTGTTGTATTCAGCAGTTCACTGTGAGGTCTACTACACCTGTTGTATTCAGCATTTCACCGTAAGGTCTACTACACCTGTTGTATTCAGCAGTTCACTGTGAGGTCTACTACACCTGTTGTATTCAGTAGTTCACTGTGAGGTCTACTACACCTGTTGTATTCAGCAGTTCACTGTGAGGTCTACTACACCTGTTGTATTCAGCAGTTCACTGTAAGGTCTACTACACCTGTTGTATTCAGCAGTTCACTGTAAGGTCTACTACACCTGTTGTATTCAGCAGTTCACTGTAAGGTCTACCTACACCTGTTGTATTCAGCAGTTCACTGTAAGGTCTACTACACCTGTTGTATTCAGCAGTTCACTGTAAGGTCTACTACACCTGTTGTATTCAGCATTTCACTGTAAGGTCTACTACACCTGTTGTATTCAGCATTTCACTGTAAGGTCTACTACACCTGTTGTATTCAGCAGTTCACTGTAAAGTCTACTACACCTGTTGTATTCAGCATTTCACTGTAAGTTCTACTACACCTGTTGTATTCAGCATTTCACTGTGAGGTCTACCTGTTGTATTCAGCATTTCACTGTAAGGTCTACTACACCTGTTGTATTCAGCATTTCACTGTGAGGTCTACTACACCTGTTGTATTCAGCATTTCACTGTAAGGTCTACTACACCTGTTGTATTCAGCATTTCACTGTAAGGTCTACTACACCTGTTGTATTCAGCATTTCACTGTAAGGTCTACTACACCTGTTGTATTCAGCAGTTCACTGTAAGGTCTACTACACCTGTTGTATTCAGCAGTTCACTGTAAGGTCTACTACACCTGTTGTATTCGGTGCATGTGACAAATACAATTTGATTTGATACGCACTATATACACACATGTACACATGTATTTTGTGTTATAGATATGTGGTAGTAGAGTAGAGGTCTGAAAGCACAAACTTAATATGTTGTGAAATCTGTTCTGAATGTATTGTAATGTTGCCTTCATTTTGTTGGACCCCAGGAAGAGTAGCTGCTGCCGCGGCTTAATCAATACCGACAGTTCAGCTATACCACCACTAGAGGTCAGTAAAGCTCTATGAAGTTGTTTGTTGTATGGTAGTAACTATAACTTAGACTGGTTGCCAGTCGCTAACGTTCCACTCCTTTGGAGGTTCTTCGGTACATGACCTCATTACTGATTCATGTCTTGGTTTTTTATGACCATGTTTTTCTTTCTGCTTGCATTTTGTATTTATATTTGGAGGTGTGTATTCTTTGTGATGTATGTAAATTTAGAGCTCATCTGTAAACGAGACCTTGGTCTTGGTATGACTCCTTGATAAAATAAAGGTTAAATAAATCAAATAAATGACATGGTTTTTGTTCTACAAGGAACGGAATGTTAGCTAAAAAAGACTGGCAACCAGGTAACTATAACTCACCACCAGAGGAGACTCAGGAAAGTCTCATCATGTCAAATAATGAGGCCCTATAGGAAATGACACTGTATGCACTCACATCTTTATCTGTATTGTTGTTATCAAAGTAAAATGAACGTATTGTGCGTTTAAATGGGCAATGCGTGTCGTCCACGATGTGTAACAGAAGCTGAGAATGATGCTTGACTGATAGGATACATGGTTGGCCATAAACTATGTTGCGCACATACACCGTTCACGTCGGCTTGATGCAAGACAAGCTGGATGTATTTATACAGTAAACGGATTGGAGGTCAGGGAGAGAAAGGGAAAATAGATCACATCAAAATCAGCGAAACTGTGAATCGAAGACTATCATATAGATAACGTCCTAATATTCATAAAATCACCGGTCTGCAGCAACCGGAGTCAACGAGGTAAGAAACGAGACGTGCATTATTTTCATTTGATTGCATTTCACCAGCCAGCTATTTTGAGTCATCAATGCTAAACGTGAGCTAGCGGATTTGAGCATTGTTTGAAAACACTAAATCATCCAGCTAGCTAGTTTATTATTGTATCGATTGACAGATTACAAAAGTATGTAATGATTTACAAACGCATGCCAGGATCCGTAACGTTTAGAATGTGATCCACTTGAGCCCAAAGAGTGGAGACTGGAGAGAAAGAGTTTGAGTGAGAGAATTGACACAGATTTAGAAAGTCTGTTAGTAACACATGTTTAGTTAACCAGACAGACCCATGGATGTCTCGCCTCAATGAACAACTGGCTGCATCTGAGATTGGGCCCAGCTGAGATCAGATGTTGACCCCCTCCAGGGCCTTCAATATGCATGACTGTCTCCCCTCCTCTACCGTCCGACCCACCCTACACAGCTCAATACAGCCAGCTAGTCATCAATCCCACCGCAGTAATGCCCATGGCACGATACACACACAGCTAGCTCATAATACAGTAATAGAGTTGTGTTACTAAGATGTCTATCATCACTTCATCTAGTTTGCTCGGTGCCTTTTCAAGTATTGGGGACAAAGTCAATGACCAGGTCACATTATTTGGATAGTCCGGATAGTCCATCTGTAGATGGTTTACAGATGGTCATTACTATCAACAAACTATCTGTTGATAAGCATCTGCATGAGAAGGTTTAGAATAAGGGTTAGGCTTAGAGTAAGGGTTAGGTTTAGGATTAGGGTTAGGGTTAGGTTTAGGATCAGGGTTATGGTTAGGTTTAGAATAAGGGTTAAGTTCAGGTTTAGTAGATAGTTAGTTTAAATGTTACTGATAGCCTGTAGAGCATATACAGATGGACTATCCAAAGACAGGGTTACCGAAGACCAATTAGTGGGAAAAATATCATAATTGGTTTGCCTGTGTGAACGCAGCCATATAGATACAGTCAATCAAGTGGAAGGAGCTAGTTGAGGAACATGATGTGCCACTGGCTATTTGCATAGCCAACACCAACTCTTTATCATGTTGACAAATGCAGATCTGTAGTAGAGACAAATCACCACAGACACTGTAGACTAACAATAGACATTCTGTGTACATCACATGTACATCCACACTGGTGGATCCTTGTTAGGTGATGATGACTAACGTTATAGTGATGTGTTTGGGGTAGCCTAGTAGTACATTGGTAGGTTCCATATCTGTTGTCTCTTCTATAGCCTGGTCCCAGATCTGTTGTCTTCTTCTATAGCCTGGTCCCAGATCTGTTGTCTCCTTCTATAGCCTGGTCCCAGATCTGTTCTCCTTCTATAGCCTGGTCCCAGATCTGTTGTCTCCTTCTATAGCCTGGTCCCAGATCTGTTGTCTTCTTCTATAGCCTGGTCCCAGATCTGTTGTCTCTTCTATAGCCTGGTCCCAGACCTGTTGTCTCCTTCTATAGCCTGGTCCCAGACCTGTTGTCTTCTTCTATAGCCTGGTCCCAGATCTGTTGTCTCCTTCTATAGCCTGGTCCCAGATCTGTTGTCTCTTCTATAGCCTGGTCCCAGACCTGTTGTCTCCTTCTATAGCCTGGTCCCAGACCTGTTGTCTTCTTCTATAGCCTGGTCCCAGATCTGTTGTCTCCTTCTATAGCCTGGTCCCAGATCTGTTGTCTCTTCTATAGCCTGGTCCCAGACCTGTTGTCTCCTTCTATAGCCTGGTCCCAGACCTGTTGTCTTCTTCTATAGCCTGGTCCCAGATCTGTTGTCTCCTTATATAGCCTGGTCCCAGATCTGTTGTCTCTTCTATAGCCTGGTCCCAGACCTGTTGTCTCCTTCTATAGCCTGGTCCCAGACCTGTTGTCTTCTTCTATAGCCTGGTCCCAGATCTGTTGTCTCCTTCTATAGCCTGGTCCCAGATCTGTTGTCTCTTCTATAGCCTGGTCCCAGACCTGTTGTCTCCTATAGCCTGGTCCCAGACCTGTTGTCTTCTTCTATAGCCTGGTCCCAGATCTGTTGTCTCCTTCTATAGCCTGGTCCCAGACCTGTTGTCTCCTTATATAGCCTGGTCCCAGATCTGTTGTCTCTTCTATAGCCTGGTCGCAGACCTGTTGTCTCCTTCTATAGCCTGGTCCCAGACCTGTTGTCTTCTTCTATAGCCTGGTCCCAGACCTGTTGTCTCCTTCTATAGCCTGGTCCCAGATCTGCTTGTGCTCTTGTCAACTTCATTATTCGTGTTTGGTATAAATGAGTGACAAGGAGCACATTGTTAAGATAGTTCAACTTGAAATGTAATGCAGTCTTCAATGTCATCTATTATTCATTAAAAAGGACACAGTAACTTTTTTTCATATTCTTTTGGGTGTAGGCTAGTGAGTCTATCTAGCTGCTCATAACTATATAATAATATATACCATGTGGAGCAGGCCTGATGCAGGGGAGGCCTGGCGCAGGGGAGGCCTGGCGCAGGGGAGGCCTGGCGCAGGGGAGGCCTGACG